>NC_057814.1:546666566-546964518 GCF_018294505.1 Triticum aestivum
GGCCGCCGGCGGCGCCGGCGAGGGAGGAGGACGTGGGCGAGGGGGCTGAAGGTGAGGCGGCGGGAAATCGCCCGGTGAGTCGCGAGAGCAGCCCACGTGACGGAGGGAAAAGTGGCGGCGGATTCCTTGGTTTTCACTGTTTCGTTCCCAAATCAGATTCGACAGGGCAGACATATCCGGTTGTCTCCCGGATTGGATTGGCGTGGGAAGGATCTACATCAGAACGCGGCCGGAGTAGCCGCCGGAGCTGCCGCAGTCTTGGTCTCTTTGATTTGCAGCTCCGGCCGCCCGTGTGATCGTAGTCGACCTGCTCTGAAGCTGTGGTGTTCGTCTCTGTCCATCCACAATGGAAGCTCCGGTTCCAGATTGGTCCGGGTTACCAGCGGACATATTGATCAGCGTATTCCAGTTGCTTGAGTGCCCGGACCTCCTCCGATCCGCCGCCGTCTGCACATTCTGGCAAAAGGCATACTCCATGTTCCGCCGCAGCGGCGTCTGCCCCAGTCAGCAGACCCCCTGCTTACTCTATTGTACCGAGGCCGCCGGTGCGAAGGCTCTTGGCATGTACAGTCTCTCCGAACGGAAGTCCTACTCCATGCCCCTCCCTGAACCTCCCATCAGCAACTGGATTGGTTCATCACATGGATGGATAGTCACCATGGATGAGAAGTCTGACCTGATGCTGCTCAACCCTATCACCGGTGACAAGATTACACTCCCTCCTGTGACAACCATGGAGCATGTTAAACCTATCGTAAACGACGACGGGGTTCTTGAAAAGTACAAGATGTCTTTCTACGACGGAGAGCTTCCGAGGGTGGAGGATACACCCTATGCATGCCCTTTGGATAGGTACGGAGATCTGGTCTATCTGAAGGCAATTTTGTCGTCCGATCCATCGGCAGGGGAATGCACTGTCATGCTCATCCATCAGCCATACGCTCAGCTCTCATTCGCCAAAGTGGGAGATGCTCACTGGAACTGGCTCCAAATGCATAGTTTCTATGCAGATTGCATACACCATGATGGCTGTTTCTACGCAATGACTGCGGCAGGCGCAATCGATGTGTTTGATTTGAACGGATCATCTGTCGTCCACAGAAGGATTTTACCAAATCTAGTTCGGATGCTCGAGAAGTGCTACATTGTTCAGGCACCATGGGGAGATGTCCTCCAAATCATTAAGGAGGAGAGTTTGGATCCTGAACAACCAGATGGTGAGACATATGTCACTGCTTATGAAGTGTACAAGGTTGATTTTGTTGAGCTGAAGCGTGTCAAGATGAGAGGGATAGGTGAATATGCATTGTTTACTGGGAAAAGCACAACATCTTGCTTTAGCTTAAAGGATCATCCAGGCTTGATGGCAAACCATCTATATTTTACTCATGATGATCACGACGAATTACTCAGCGGCAAAGATGATCCACGTGACATAGGAGTGTACGACTTGGAAAATGATACCAGAACCAATTTGGTTGATCCTGAACCCTGGAGGACGTGGTTCCCTCCCATATGGTGCACACCCAACCTTGCAAAAGCAGGTATTAGTTGAACTTCCTCTTCAATACCTACTGCCTCAGATGCTACTCACTGTATATTTCGTTTTCGAACAGCGCCTTTTCTCGCAGAATAAGATAAATGCGCTTCGAAACCTTGTGCTTTGTCTGAATTGTGTGTTCAGAAATAGCTTGAGTGTGCTAATGTTTGCTAATTAATTGCTCTTCACACTGGCAGGATTTCCAGATGATAATGGTGAGGCGCAATAGGATTAAGCCCGAAGACAACGGCCAATTGCTTCCTGATATTCTGTCTTGCGGCACTCTTTGCCGGTTCATGGAGGGAGAAGTTGCCAATGGACTTGCCGTGTGCTAGTCTTGTAGTAGTGGCCTTTTTTCTTTGATGATGAAGCTCGTCTCTGTGTAATTGCTTTCTAAGTTTCGAATTTCAAGTGGGCTATGAGTCAACTCATCCCCGGCGTCTGATGTTGTGTCGTCTTGTACTACTACTAGGCTTTGAAATTGACAAAAACTGGGGCACCCCTTTCATTCCCGTTCCAATTTACGTAGTACTACCTACGTCTCAAAATATAAGACATTTTTTAGGCTAAACTAGCCTACAAAAATGTCTTATATTTGATGAAGTTAGTATTTTGTTTATCCTCGTTTATTTATATTTGTACAGCTTCACAATTTTCGAATGTAGATTTTTTTTGAATCCGTGCTTGCGTCGCAAGCAGGAAACTGCGAGCATCCGTGTTGCAGACTATGTATCAGCTGTGTGTTTTTAACTGTAGTTCAGAACAAATACTACCCCATATCGGTCCCGGTTTGATCACTGCTGGTATGGCTACATTCAGCTGTCAGCAAATTTGGTGCTCAACTGAACCTCATACATTTGGTACTCTTGTTGAACTATCCAATGATAGCGGAACCTGCCAATTTCAAGGCTTATCGAAAAGAAACCATTAGGTGTTCAAAAAAAGAAAAGAAACCATTAGTACCATGATATGCTTCGAACCTCTGATTTTCTGACAATAAAACAAGTCTGAACTGCAGTAGGACGTTCAGACAATTTGTTTCATACAGAATCACACATCACAGCATCTGTCCATGAAGAAGAAGAAAAAGACTTCTTTTCCAACTTACACATACAGGTCAAGCATAAGCTATCACACAGTGAATGAAACACTTGAACAGCCAGCGGCCTACTCGCTACCGCCTTCGGCGGTGGGCTTCTTCACTCGGAAATTAGGGCGAGTGTCTGGTCTTTTCCTAGCAACAGGAGGGTCAGAAGGTATCCGGATCGTTGATAGCGGTACCATTATAGGGTCAGACTCGGGCGCCGGCCCTCTGATGCTCACAAGACAGAGTCCCCTGCGATCAGCTTGCCTTAAAACATTTGCTCGTCTCCACTTCTGACCGATTCTCACTTCAACGGGCACCCATGGTGGCTTTACATAGAGGGCAGAGACCAACCTCCTTGGGGCGTGGCCCATTTTAGGACTCACTTTCCTACCTGAAAAATGTGAATCCAGAGAGAATTAATTCACTTTCAATAGGAACACAACAAATTAGTCAGATCATGTTTATGAAGAAGAAATGACGCCGCATCCACGAGGGCAATACTGACATCTAACCTATCAGAGTTACAAGCAAGGAGCCAAGGAGATCAGTCAAACAAACGTTAAACCTTGCAGAACCCTGAAATCTGAGTTAGCTTCAGAAAAGCAATAGGCAGCTCTAGTAGTGCCTGCATAATGGAAATTCATCATAGTTAATCAAAGAAATCTGAGATAGCTTCTCCTTAATTAATCCATGAGGCAAATCTTTTGCCTCTGTTTAAAAAAAACTGAGATAGCTTCAGAAAAGCAATAGGCTAATCTATAGTTTCTAATTTTGTTGTCCTACATCATAAAGAATGGTAGAAATTCAGCATTACATTCTTTATCTGAGGTTGTTTTCTTTGTCTGCCATATAATTATATTGCATTACCATATTTGGTCAGAATTATTTTCCCATAGGATTTTCGCACAGTGCGATTGCAGAGTATTTGTGACGGTGTAACTTGGACAACGGGTTATTCGATAGCTCCTATCATTAGCACGTGCATCAACAAACGTGTTGATAGTGCGGTGGTAACGCCTCCTGTAGTGGGGCGGTCGACCCAGGTTCAAAGCCTGGGTCTCGCATTAAAAAAATCCCCCTCACTAGCACGTGCAGCGTCCGCTCCCCACGTGAGGATGGGCACGTGCCGCGTTCTTGGGGTTTCTTGCCTTTTAAAAATACCGAACTGTCTTTCCCGCGCAGAAGAGTTTTATTAGAGCTTACGTTATGCTACTGAGAACGGGTGCCTGATAGCTCATACCAT
Source organism: Triticum aestivum (assembly GCF_018294505.1). NCBI lineage: Eukaryota > Viridiplantae > Streptophyta > Magnoliopsida > Poales > Poaceae > Triticum > Triticum aestivum. The sequence goes on from NC_057814.1 coordinate 546,670,437, forward strand.
TACCACTTACCTTATGCTACTGAGAAGCGAGTGTTCACAAGAAGCAGAAAAAGGATTTTGACCCCCAACAACAACATTGCTAGAACAGAAAATTCAAATATCACAAGATGAACTTGTAGTACTAATAAATTCCAATTTAGCAGTACCAGTTTATCCGTCTGGGTATATTACTCTCCATCTGAGGTTAAGCAGCCATGCGCCGCGTTCTAAAAATTCCGCGGGAGTTGTCTTTCCCGCGCAGGCCGGGTTTTATTAGGGCTTACATTATGCTACTGGACCGGGTACCTGATAGCCCCTACCATTAGCTCTTACATTATGGCACTGACCACTGAGAAGCAAGTGTTCAAAGGAAGCAGCAAATGGATGTTGACCAGGACAACAACGTTGCTAGAATAGGTAATTCAAATCTGAACATGGTTCTTTTCAGTGCCCTTGGGTGTATCACAACGTGAACATGTTCTCTTCTGCTAAGGGAACATGTAGATGTAGGGAAGGCCTACTTAAGGAATCCTGCCCTTTTCTGGAACTACAGAGACTGCATTTCTCTGTGATTATATCTGTGAATGGCAATAACATCAAACGATAGTCATGTCACCGTAGCAGTAGCATGAGTCTGCCCAGCACAGATTTCATCTTCCTATTCTGGATGAGACCAAAAAATGTTAGCATGGTCCCATACACCCATAAGCAGGAAAATCCAAAGGAAAGAGTGGAAGGGTGCACTGTCTTTTCATGGAAAAAGAAGTGAGACTTCATTGCAGACATTGCTAGAATCTAAAGGTCTGGACGTGACACTTGGGAAAGCCAGCATTACCAATTCCGTGCAACCTCGGCTGCCTAGGCAGGCCAAGCATGAACCAAAGCAGCAGGCACGCCGTGCGGCGACGTACCATCCCAAAAGTCAGTCAACGGCGGCTAGGGGAACTCTACCACGACCCGCAAAATCTGACCACGGAACGCGCCCCAAAGGGGCCGGATCGAGGGCCGGGACGCGGATCCGTTCGGCCTCCCGGGCGCGAGGGGTGCCGCGGAATCGAACGGGGCGCGGGGGAGCCTCGGATGCAATTTCAGGAAGATCCATGGATGGATGCCGTGCACGACACGAGAGGCGGGGAGAGAGAGAGATGGTACCGAGCAGACGCCCGCGGCGAGGGTGGCCGAGCGCCGGGCGCGGCCGACCGTGCAGTCGACGGCGTACGTACGCTGAGCCCGCGGGATGCGCTCTCGGTTCGCCCGAAACTCGGCGGCGGCGGGGTGGGTGGTTTGATTCTTTCCCGAAAGCGGTGACGCTCCTTGCCTTTCAAGTGAGTGAGTCACTGTGCTGTGCCCGGGTGACCAGGTCCAAATCCAAACCCGATCCTGACAGACCCGTGACGCCAACCCCTTGGTTTTCAGACCGTCTCCAAATCGGCGTCACTTTCACCCTGCATGTTCGGACCAAGAGCACGGACTTACAAATTCGGCCCCTCACCCATGGACGCGATCGGGTGTGTCCGTGAACAGTGACTGGTTATGGATCAAATATTCCTATCTCTGAAACTGTGTCTATTCGGTTGCCAGTTCAAAAAGAACTGCAGTTGTACTACTTGTGTCAATACTTGTGTGGGCTAAGGCTGTCGGATCTTGTATGGAGCAGTTTGGTATTCACAACAACGCCATGTCACCATATACTGCTGGAGGTAAATCGCATAGTTGCACTCCTCTCATTTACACTCGATGGAGCTTTGTGATAGGAGATTCAAATTCTATCTTTGCAATTCAGAATATGGAACAGAGGGTGCCTCCTAAGGTCACAAGTTCAGCTACCAGATTATAGGACCCATGAATCCTTGATATTCATTGCCTCTGCGCTACTAAGCAGTTTTCAACAACATGGGTGTCTTGCTTATCTGTTCATGTTGTGAAAGATTCTCTTAGTCATGGACTCGAGCTTGCTGCTGCAACACAGTGGGGTCCTGGAATCTTGAATCTTCATGGTCGGGCAACAATTAAATTGAGGATCAAGTATCTACATAGAAGTGCAAAGAGTGATTGTGGTGTTGGATGGCTGTCAGCCAAGAGAGATAGACATATCCATCGACCATGGGATCCGGGTGGCTTTGGTTGTTCTTTGGTACCTTGTCACCGGCTTGAGGTCAAGCCGAGTTTTAAGGGGGCGGGAATGTCATGCCCCAAGGGTCATCACCCTCTTCCTATCTAGGGTTGTCTCGATGGAATGGGCCATGAGACTTGGGCTTGGCCCAATTACGTGAACAAGCTTAGTTTATAAAAAAGGGGAAGCTGGACAGAGGAGGGGATCTAACGGAATGAAACGTCTCAAGCCTCTCACCCTCTTGCTCCCTTCCTCACCCTCCTTCTACCTGTATCTCATCCGTCTTTCCTGCTAATTCCCACCTCAAGTCCCTTCTTTTGTATCCAATATTGGTACTTATATGATTGCTCATCCCATGTATGTGTTTGGGTCATGACAGACTGGTCACTCCTCAAAATTTTCTCTACAACCCGACAACTCAAATTAAAAACCTCAAATCCATATTATTACATGCAACATGAAACCTAATCTAAGCGGAGCTCGTTCGGTTCCGCTGTGTCCATGTCCGGCGGTTGGCTGCGTTCCCCAGAGTGTTGGTCCGGTCGCCGGTAAGGTAGAGTAGGGCATGGGACACGAGCTGGCTCACGGGACTCAAGGCGCCACCGTCTCCCATGCCCTATTCTTCCTTGTCGGAGCCCGAAACCCGAACGGTGTCGTTGGACGTCAGATCGATGATGGATCCGTCTTGGGACGAGCCGGCGAAATCCACCACGACGCGGTTGCGGCGCCCGGACTGATGCACCATACGGGGCGCCGGAGAATGCGACTCTGCCTCGCCAACGTCCATCGCCGCGAAGGCTGCCGCTGCCTCGCACGGCGGGCACGTTGCGCCATGTTTGCGTCGGACGACGCCCATGGTGTGTACATGGCCTTGATACGTCTTCAACGTATCTATAATTTTTTATTGTTCCATGATGAAAGAACATGTGGTGGCCCCATGTTTGGTTTTGGTAATTGATGACAATCTCTATGGACTAATGGTTGCCTTGAGTTATATTTGAAGGTTTTGTCCATAGGCTTTTCTTGGAATACATGTGTTGGTTTCAAGGAGAGTTTGTGTCGACCAAGGTGCTATTCAAGGAATTACCTAAAGATTGGTCTTGTGAGAGGTTGATCAAGACTAAGTCAAAGAGTGAATCAAGTTGATCAACACACAAAGTGTAGAAGATGTACCGAGAGGGATCAAGCGATCCCATGGTATGGTAAGCATTGTCAATTACGCTTTGTGTACTAACCCATGGTCTTCGTGAGAGTTCTTTGTGGGGTTAGGTTGCGGTGTGCAAGTTCAAGTGATGCATCACGAAGACATCAAGTGCTTGAATCTTGCCATCCATTGTGGTGACAATCGACTTGTGAAGATGTGCCGAAGAGTGGCTCACCCATAGTGGAGTATGGGGGAGCAATCTACTAGTCTTCACCGAGCCAACGCAATCAAGAAAGGTGGTCCAACTTGAGGAAGTCAAGATCGTCTACATCTAGCTCAAGTGGACTTTGTGCAATACAAAGGTTTTCCCTTGATAGGTTTTCTATTTTACCGGTCTCATGGTGGTAGTTGGGAGACCGGGTTATAGGATCGATTGCCGTACTATCAAGGGGGGCTCTTGATGAGTAGCTTGATCATATCGTTCGCAGAGAGCTCGAACCATTGCATCCTTGCATCATATTTCTTGGTTCTTGTTTGGTTCTCTTTGTGAGTCTTAGAGCTTATGGTCATATTCTTGACAAGTTTGAGTTCATCAAAAACGGAGTTCACATGCTTCTTCTATTGTGTTTTCGGTGTTGGAGGTTTTACCGACCTTATTCGAGGAAGGGTTCTCACCATTTTCTTATGGGCCATTTATTATTTGCTTCTTGTTGTTATTTCTATCAAGATTGTGTTAGCCCTTGTCGCTAGCTTTCCAACAAACTTGGTTTCGTTGAATTCGGAGTCCGTTTGCAGAAGTTGTGTCAGTTTTGGTGTCCTTATAAAAGCTGCAGCGGTACTACTGCTCGTGGGAGCGGTACTACCGCTTGGAGGGGATGTAATTTTTTACTACCTCTCTTGGGAGCGGTACTACCGCGGCTACTTCCATGGCTACTTCCGCTCCGGACCAAAAACACGTCACAAGTCCAGCGGTAGTAGGCACGGGTGTATTTTTTTAGTACCGCTACCCTTTGAGGTAGTACGGCTACCCCTAGCGGTAGTACCATGAGGACGAGCGTTAGTACCGCTCTGTGCGGGCTGTGAGCATAACGGTTGGATTTTTCCCCACCTATAAAAGGGGGTCTTCTTCCCCAATGAACCTTATCCTTTGAGCTCGTGTTCTTCCCCCATTGTTGACCTTCTTCGAGCTTGCTAACTCTCAATCCCTCCATGGATTCTTGCTAATTTTTTAGGAAAAAGAGAGAGGAGATCTAGATCCACATTTCCACCAATCACTTTCTCCTCTATGTGAGGGGAACCCCTTGGATCTAGATCTTGGAGTTCTTGGTGTTCTCCTTCTTGTTCTTCCTCTCATTTTCCTCCCTAGCATTAGTTGCTTCGGTGGGATTTGAGAGAGAAGGACTTGGGCACTCTGTGTGCCCTTGCCATTGCATTTGGTGCATCGGTTTGAGTTCTCCACGTGATACGTGGAAGTTACAAGTTGAGAAGCTTATTACTCTTGGGTGCTTGGTACCCTTGAGCTTGTTCCTCTTGGGTGCTTGGGTGCTTGGGCGCCCTAGATGGTTGGTGGTGTTCGGAGCTCAATCATTATGGTGTAAAGCTCCAGGCAAGCGTCGGGGTCTCCAATTAGGTTGTGGAGATCGCCCCGAGCAATTGGACGGGTTCCGGTGACCGCCCCCAAGGGTTGCCAAAGTGTACGGGTTCAGTGACCGCCCCCAAGGGTTGCCATTTGTACGGGTTCGGTGACCGCCCTCAAGGGTCCCTTAGTGGAATCACGACATCTTGCATTGTGCGAGGGCGTGAGGAGATTACGGTGGCCCTAGTGGCTTCTTCGTGAGCATTGTGCCTCCACACCGCTCCAAACGGAGATTAGCATCCGCAAGGGTGTGAACTTCGGGATACATCGTTGTCTCCGCATGCCTCGGTTATCTCTTACCCGAGCCCTTTACTTATGCACTTTACTTTGTGATAGCCATATTGTTTCTTGTCATATATATATATATATATATATATATATATATATATATACATACATATATTTCTATCTCATAGTTGTTTATCTTGCTTAGCATAAGTTGTTGGTGCACATAGGTGAGCCTAGTTGTTGTAGGTTTTGTGCTTGATAAATTACCGCTAGGTTTATTCCGCATTTGTTCAAGCCTAAACCGGAATTATTTTGAAGTGCCTATTCACCCCCTGAAAGGATCGAGAAGAGGTGTCTGTCGGCGTCAAAACCGGCGGATCTCGGGTAGGGGGTCCCGAACTGTGCGTCTAAGGCGGATGGTAACAGGAGGCGGGGGACACGATGTTTACCCAGGTTCGGGCCCTCTCGATGGAGGTAATACCCTACTTCCTGCTTGATTGATCTTGATGATATGAGTATTACAAGAGTTGATCTACCACAAGATCGTAGAGGCTAAACCCTAGAAGCTATCCTATGGTATGATTGTTGTCGTCCTACGGACTAAAACCCTCCGGTTTATATAGACACCGGAGGGGGCTAGGGTTACACAGAGTCGGTTACAAGGGAGGAGATCTACATATCCGTATTGCCAAGCTTGCCTTCCACGCCAAGGAGAGTTCCATCCGGACACGGGACAAAGTCTTGAGTCTTGTATCTTCATAGTCCAACAGTCCGGCAAAAGTATATAGTCCGGCTGTCCGAGGACCCCCTAATCCAGGACTCCCTCGGTAGCCCCTGAACCAGGCTTCAATGACGATGAGTCCGGCGCGCAGATTGTCTTCGGCATTGCAAGGCGGGTTCCTCCTCCGAATACTCCATAGAAGATTTTGAACACAGGGATAGTGTCCGGCTCTGCAAAACAAATTCCACATACCACCGTAGAGAGAATAAAATTTCCACAAATCTAATCTGTGCGCATTCTGCAGCATGACATCATACTATGGCCCGGTCATTATTCGAACCGTTTTTCTCAACCAGCCACTGCACATATTGCGAGGCGGTTTTCTTGGCACGTCTTGTCGAAGCAGAGATCGTGTCCCCTTATCACGGGATTCTCATCAATACGGGTGTGGGTAACCCAACCGCACCATCAATTATGGCGCTTGGGGAATAAGCGGTTTTACCAGGCAAGTGGGGAGGCGCAGAATCCCTGCTGCTTTTATAAGGGGATAAGGACTCCCTTTCGCACCCACGCTTTCTACTTCCCGATTCATTCCCCTCCGCCCAAGCTCCAGCGCCCAAGTGTTCATCTTCTCTGCCCACAAAAGGCCTTCCAAAGATGTCCGGATCCGGAGCAGGAGGCAGATGGATGGCCTCTACCGTCCGAGAGAAGGATATTAAAAATCTTCGGGAGGCCGGGTACCTGGCCAAGAAAATCAGCCACTGTCTCCCGACGGTGGGACATATCGTCCCTACTCCGGAACCCACGAGAGGGTTGTATTCCTCCCTCACTTTGTCCGCGGGCTAGGGTTTCCCCTCCACCCGTTCGTTCGCGGCATCATGTATTACTATGGGATCGATCTTCACGATATGTCCCCTAATTCCTTCCTCAACATCTCGACATTCATTGTCGTGTGCGAGGCTTTTCTCCGCATCTCGCCGCACTTCGGTTTATGGCTGAAGATTTTTAATGTGAAGCCCAAGGTGGTGGGCAGCGAGCACGCCGAGTCCGGGGGCGCTATGGTGAGCAAGATGCCCAACGTCATATGGCCAACGAGAACCTTTAATGATTCTGTCAAGGAGTGGCAACAGCAGTGGTTTTATATCACTGAGCCGCGCGGCACGGAATGGGCCGCCTCTCCCGAGTTTCGATCCAGTGCCCCCCCGCGGCTTACATCCTGGGTCAAGAAAGGCCTGGACTGGTCCTTGTCCGACGAACTATCGGTGCTCCAGACGCGCGTTAAAGATATGGGAGGCAAGAACATTGAACTTGTCAATGTAGTCCAGGTGATGTTAGTTCGCCGGATCCTGCCTTGTCAACACCGGACTTGCAATCTATGGGAATTCGATCCGGCCAGGCACCAAACCTTGCGAGAGTTTTTCGGCTCCTCGCACAAGGACATTTGGAAGGTGCTTTTCAAGTCCAGCAAATCATGGCCGGACTCCGCCGAGGACCGCGGGTACCAACTGTCCTGCCCTGCAAGTTCGGTAAGTCATCAAACTTTTTGTCCGCGTAACCCAAAGGAAACACTTAACGTGTTTTATACAACTCTCCCAGGGCTGGACGAAGAAGGCAGAGCGGATCCATTGTCCGGCCCTGCTGCCCGAAGAACCGGCCGTCCCACTTCTGACGAAGATGCTGGTCCCGGTGCCTTACAAGGTGCTGAAGAAGACGGCCGAGAAGGAGGCCAAAAAGACCCGGGGCGGCCTTCGTCGCCGCGGCACTCCGGACATGATATCCGAAGGCTCTGATGCCCGTTTCGCCTTCGAAGAGGACGAGGAGGAGGAGGAAGATGAATTCCCTGCGGGGGGAAGAAAGAAGAGGACAGCCTCCGTACAATTGGAGGCCGAGCTGCCCAAAAGGGGAAAGGCTCCTCTTCCGAAGGAATCCACTGCCGCCGCCGACAGCGGCCCGGCATGGGATCCCAGGGCCCAGCCCCTGGTGACCTCGTAAGTATATATAAAATCCGAGTATGTTTTAGGCGTCCAGACTCATCATGGCATAGTATTTTAACCTAAGCCATATTTTTTGTAGTCCGGCGAGGTCCCGTACCAAACAATCCTCATCAGAGGATTCGCTGAGCTCGGACGCAATGGAGAGCGGGACGCCCCCAAAGACCCCTTCCTCCAAGTAGGTGCATAACACCGAGGCTTCGTCTCAGAAGGACCCCGGCCAAGGAGGAGAGGAAAAGACCGTGAAGGCGGCGCTTCGAAGTCAAACTTCAGGGGCCGAACGCATGGGGGAGAAAATTCCCATGGGAGCTGACGGCGGGGGCCATCCTGAATTCGGCTCCCAGCCGGGTGCGGTTCCGGAGACCAATACGGCTCCAGAATCAGGCAGGCGGCCTCTCCCAGCTAGAAGAGGCATACCGGCAACCTCTGTCCAACCAGAGGTGTCGGATGCCTTGTTGGTGGCGCTGAAGAGCGCCTCCATCGTCGATGAACACCGTGCCCTTATGGGTGCGGTGATTGAGAAGATTCAGTCTACTGAGAATGGACTGAATGGAGCCTGTATCAGCCTTATAAAAGGCTTTGAGGTATGTTTTATGAGTTTTTGAAGAGTGTCATAGTATAGATAGTAGCCCCTGATACACTGTTCGGTGAAAGAAAGAACCGGACAGAGGATCGAATATATGTTCGTAGGAAGACTCATTGAATGACATCTATTTCTCTTCTGTGATAAGCAGGCGTCTGTAGCGGCTACTGCCTCTCATACTGCGGAGATCTCCGGACTGAATCAAAGTCTAGAGTGGGCCAAAGAAGAAATTGGCCAGTTGAAAATGTAGTTGAGAGATAAACAAGGTATGCACAAGTCTTGTTCGCGTTTATTGCGAATGAATTTTCAGTATGAAATAAGCTTCATGATTTGCACTAGGGATTGTGACCGAAGTCGAGGCCCTTAAGAAGGCTGTGGCTGAGGCCGAGAAAAAGGCAGCCACAGAGCAGGCTCTTTGTGAGAAGCATGAGGCCAGGGTTATGAAAGCTGAGTAGGAGCTGCAAGAGGCCGTGAGGAAATGCGAGACCTTGGAGCAGAGTTTAACGGAGAAAGAATCCGAACTCACCAAGGCGCATCAGGCCACAAGCGATGTCCGGGGGGAAACCCAAAGCGCCCTGCAGGGGATCCAAGAGGTGAGAAAGATCGCGGCGGGTAAGGCTTTTTCCATGTAAAGCAAGTATTTGAGGTGAAAACTATGTTTCTAATTTTGAATCCGGATTTCTCAGGGGTATTTGCCGAGCTACCCCGCAGCATTTTAGATGCCGCCCAATTCTACCGAGCCAAAGAAAGGAACACTGCAGGTAAGCTCTTCTGGTCGCAGTATTTGGCACAGAATTATCCGGTGCCTTTTGCGAGATCAACTGAAACAGCTGATCGAACTGCATAAGGCGGCAGAACTAGCCATGAAAGATTTGGTTATCCGGCTATGGCCTGCCGAGCCGATTCCAAGCAGCTACTTCGGGCTCGTGAAGCGGCTTGTAAGCGCTTGCCCTCGACTTGACTTCATCAAGCGGTCGGTCTGTATAGAAGGTGCACGAATGGCCTTCGCCTGCGCAAAGGTGCACTGGGGAAGATGGATGCTGAGAAGCTGATGACCGAAGGGCCGCCAGAGGGGAAGGAGCACCGCAAGCCCGAATTATATTATGAAAGTGTCCTAAAAGGATCCTACCTTGCAGCGGAGCTATGCACCAAGGACGTTATATTTCCATGAATGCTAATCATGTTGTCCTTTGTAATGTTTGAACAAGGTCATTTATTTACTGCCTGTTATATAAAAGTTTACCCTCCTGTGCGGCCGTTTTATATGTTAAACCTGAGAGTTGGCCGGTCGTCGGCTTCTGCCCCCACGTAAGAAGTACGGGGGTGTTCGAGATAAACCTGAGCACTCTTTATCCCAGTTTTGGGTCCTTCGAAGGAGGTGCTCAGCACAACGAACCAGGCAATCGGACTATAGGGCTTTATCACTCTCACTTAGCCATAGGAGCTTTAGTAAGGTAGGCGCAGCCCCTGGTGTTCGGAAGACCGTACTAGGGGCTCTATGAGCACCTGATCGGAAGAAAAACCGGTCCATCGCACGCTGCATCGGTTATGGCATTATGCGGGAGAAATCCTTAAAGATTTTGTGACCTCTCGAACAGCTGACCAGCTCTCGCCGTATCATGACAGTCAGTTTTCGGCTTTCTCTACTGAGGTGCTCGTCCGGAAGAACCGGGACACAATCGCAGTAGTTCTCCCAGTGCTACCTTAGCCGATATAGCGGAACGTAAGGTACCAAAACATTGGAGCCGGGCAAACCCAACTATTGACCCAAGACATGATTCGGAGCTGATGCATATAATGCTATAGGTTCGGGGTGCCGAACTTCCATGAAGGTGTTTGGACTTTATTGCCATGTTATGGGTAAAATGAAGCCCCTGGCATATTTTAAGGCATATCGCTGTGTACGGATGCCACTTGACAAAAGAATTTCAATAAGAAATAACAGCATGTAAGCGTCATATAAATCCACATGTTGTATTTGAATAGTACATCGTATGAGTACAAGTAATGTGATAAAAAAGGAATATGATTGCGGAACCTGCTGAGACCAGGGGGAAGAAGCTGAGTGCGGATCCGTAACATAGCCGGATGGTCATTGCAGGGAATGTCTAAGGATTCCCTTGCGCGTTCAAGCTGCCTCCGTATAGCCCGTCCTGGTCGGTGCAAAGGTGAACCTGCGAAGGAAATGTAAGAAATGTTTGCGTGCCGGAGAGCGGTTGAGCCGCTGAGTGCGGCCTGTCCTGGCCTTCGCCGGAGTGTTTAATTGAGATCTGGACGAGCCGGGCTATCCTTCCGCGAAGTAGTTTGGAGTCCCTTGACGGTGTCTGGGAGCCTGGACGTCGACTCGAGGTTCGGCTGCAAGGTGCTGCTCGTTGCTTCTGCTGCTAAGGCAGTGGTGTATTTGTTGGTGCCGAGGGAAGGTTCGGCCTTGCCATTAACTGTGATGACGCCGCGTGGACCGGGCATCTTGAGCTTACGGTAGGCATAATGTGGCAACGCGTTTAATCGAGCGAACGCGGTTCGTCCGAGCAGTGCCTGATAATTACTGCGGAAAGGGACGATTTCGAAGATTAACTCTTCGGTACGGTAATTTTCTGGTGATCCGAAGACTACCTCAAGGGCAATGGAGCCTGTACAGCTGGCTTCCACACCTGGTATAATGCCTCTGAAAGTGGCTTTAGTGGGTTTGATCACTGAATGATCGATGCCCATCTTGCGCACTGTGTCATGGTAAAGCAGATTTAGACTGTTGTCTCCATCCATAAGGACTCGAGTGAGGTGGAACCCGTCAATTATTGGGTCGAGGACTAGTGCGGCTGGATTGCCCTGATTGGCATTAACCGGACGATCCGTGCGGTTGAAGGTAACCGGCCCTAGTTTATATTGTGGGACGACTAGTTCCGTTAAGTCGGCATCCCTAAGGGTGCATATCCGGTCCGAGTTGGTAATTTGGGTGGTATTTACGACATTCACCGATTGAATATACGGGGGAAATTTCTTTTGCCCTCCCGTGTTCGGTGATCTGGGCTCTTCGTCGCCATCATCGCTTTGAGACCCCCCTTCTCCGTTTTTGGCGCCTGCCCTGCCGGCTTGTTTGAAGACCCAACATTCTCTGTTGGTATGGTTGGCTGGCGTTCCTGGGGTGCCATGAATTTGGCATTGGCGATCGAGTATGCGGTCTAGACTGGATGGACCCGAATTGTTATTTTTGGGTGGCCCTTTCCGCTGACCGGATTTTGAGCCCCTAAACCCGGCATTAACTGCCGTATTTTCGGCGTTTTCACCATATTTGCGGCGCTTGTGTTTGTTGTGTCGTGGTTTGCCGTTGCTATCCCTGGCCTCTGATGTGCTAGGTTTGCTTGCTGTATTGTTACTACGAGCCAACCAGCTATCTTCGCCCACGCAAAAGCGGGTCATAAGTGACGTGAGGGCTGCCATGGATTTTGGTTTCTCTTGGCCGAGGTGCCGGGCGAGCCATTCGTCACGGATGTTATGTTTAAATGCCGCTAAGGCCTCTGCATCCGGACAGTCAACAATTTGGTTCTTCTTAGTTAGGAACCGGGTCTAGAATTTCCTGGCCGATTCTTCTGGCTGTTGAGTTATATGACTTAAATCGTCAGCGTCCGGCGGTCGCACATAAGTGCCCTGAAAATTGTCCAGGAATGTGTCTCCCAGGCTCTCCCAACTTCCGATGGAGTTTGCCGGCAAGCTATTGAGCCAATGCCGAGCTGGCCCTTTGAGTTTTAGTGGGAGATACTTGATGGCATGTAAGTCATCCCCGCGGGCCATGTGAATGTGGAGGAAGAAGTCTTGTATCCATACCGCGGGGTCTGTAGTACCATCATATGATTCAATGTTTATGGGTTTAAAACCCTCTGGGAATTCGTGATCCATTACTTCATCAGTGAAGCATAGGGGGTGTGCGGCGCCCCTGTGTCGGGCTATATCACGACGCAGTTCATACGAGTCTTGTCTGCTGTATTCGGCCCGGCCGGATTTGCTTTTAGTATATCCGGTGTGACGGTCATCGTCTCGCGTTGGGGCGCGCCCCCGTGATCCATAGATCGATCTTGCATGTTTTTCTTTGTTTTCCAATACGTCTCGCAGGTCCCGCGTGTTGCCCCGGGCCTTGGTATTTTTGTTTGAATGGCGGCGGGGTGCGGGCTGGACTTCGGGCTGATATGCCTCTCTGTCTCGGCCACGAGGTGGCCGATCCGCTGCATCATACGCTGGTGATGTAGGTTTCAATGCTTCCTCCTCGAGTTGGGGTAGCAACCTGCGCTTTGGGTAACTCTTGGTTGGGCGCTCGAGTTCGTAGTCCTCGGCCGCCAGGACTTCAGTCCATCTATCCGCTAGCAGATCTTGATCAGCTCGAAGCTGTTGTTGCTTTTTCTTCAGGCTGTTTGCTGTGGCTATAAGCCGGCGCTTGAAGTGCTCCTGCTCGACGGGATCCTCAGGCACGATAAATTCTTTGTCGCCGAGGCACAGCTCTTCTTCGGAGAGAGGCATGTAATTGTCATCCTCTGATTCTCCGTCTCCTGCCTGTTTCAGAGGGCTAGCTTGTTTATCCTCCCGCTCGAGGTCTTGCTGGAGGGGATTATCGTTCTCTTCAGCACTATCAGGAGCGTTATTGTCTCTTGTGCCGATATCGCTGCTTTTGCTATGGCAAGACTTAGAGCGGCGCCGCTGACGCTGGTGCTTGGATTGCTTCTTGGAGGGATTATCCTCCGTTGTCTTATCGCCATCCCCTTCTTTGGGGGTGTCCACCATGTATATGTCATACGATGAGGTGGCAGTCCAGCGCCCTGTGGGCGGTGGTTCTTTTTCGTCTCCTGCATCATCGTCCATACCGTCGATGTCTTCGGAGCCGAAGTCGAGCATACCGATTAAATCGTCGACAGTGGCTACTATGTGGGTGGTGGGTGGGGAGCGAATTTCTTCGTCGTCCGTGTCCAATTCTAGCCGGACATAGTTTGGCCAAGGGTCTCCTGACAGGGAGAGTGACCTCAATGAGTTTAGCACGTCACCAAAGGGCGAGTGCTGAAAGATATCCGTGAAGGTAAACTCCATGATCGGTGCCCAATCGTATTCGATAGGCACGGTCGCAGGCGGCTCGGATCCCATGGCCGGGGACGAATCCAACGGTTCGGCAACACGGGTCTCGTGGGAGGTGAAGTCAGTATTCGGCTCTATCGCCGTTGAGTGCGCGGCCTCCATGGCGGGGTCTATCCACCCGTCCTCAGATGGCGCAATTTGTTCCGGATTGAGGGCCGGAGTAGTTGCAGGTGTGATCTCCCGAACACTGTCCGATGGCAGAGCTAAGTCATGCTCGTCGTGATTGTGCGGCGCACCTGACATGGGCTCGAATCCGTCGAAGATCAAGTCTCCGCGGATGTCGGCAGTATAGTTCAAGTTTCCAAACCTGACCTGATGGCCAGGGGCGTAGCTCTCGACCTGCTCCAGATGGCCAAGCGAGTTGGTCCACAGTACGAAGCCGCCGAATACGAAGATCTGTCTGGGGAGGAAAACCTCACCCTGGATCGCATCGTTGCCAATGATTGAAGGAGCCATCTAGCCTTACGGTGACGGCACAGTGGAACTCTCAATGAAAGCACCAATGTCGGCGTCAAAACCGGCGGATCTCGGGTAGGGGGTCCCGAACTGTGCGTCTAAGGCAGATGGTAACAGGAGGCGGGGGACACGATGTTTACCCAGGTTCGGGCCCTCTCGATGGAGGTAATACCCTACTTCCTGCTTGATTGATCTTGATGATATGAGTATTACAAGAGTTGATCTACCATGAGATCGTAGAGGCTAAACCCTAGAAGCTAGCCTATATTATGATTGTTGTCGTCCTACGGACTAAAACCCTCCGGTTTATATAGACACTGGAGGGGGGTAGGGTTACACAGAGTCGGTTACAAGGGAGGAGATCTACATATCCGTATTGCCAAGCTTGCCTTCCACGGCAAGGAGAGTCCCATCCGGACACGGGACGAAGTCTTGAGTCTTGTATCTTCATAGTCCAACACTCCGGCAGAAGAATATAGTCCGGCTGTCCGAGGACCCCCTAATCCAGGACTCCCTCAGTGTCTAGAGGGGGGTGAATAGACTCTAATCAAGAAAAGTTGCAGTTTTTAATTTCTCTTAAGTTGATGTGGAGTTTTAGCACAATTTTAAACAATCACAATACATATCAAGCAAGCATACAAGCATACAAAGAGTATATGAGCAGCGGAAAGTAAAGCATGCAAGTTGCAAGAATGTAAAGAGAAGAGATTGGAGTGTGCAAACGCAATTTGGAGACACGGAGATTTTTTATCCGTGGTTCCGATAGGTGGTGCTATCGTACATCCACGTTGATGGAGACTTCAACCCACGAAGGGTAACGGTTGCGAGAGTCCACGGAGGGCTCCACCCACGAAGGGTCCACGAAGAAGCAACCTTGTCTATCCCACCATGGCCGTCGCCCACGAAGGACTTGCCTCACTAGGGTAGATCTTCACGAAGTAGGCGATCTCCTTGCCCTTACAAACTCCTTGGTTCAACTCCACAATCTTGACGGAGGCTCCCAAGTGACACCTAGCCAATCTAGGAGACACCACTCTCTAAGAAGTAACAAATGGTGTGTTGATGATGAACTCCTTGCTCTTGTGCTTCAAATGATAGTCTCCCCAACACTCAACTCTCTCTCATAGGATTGGATTTGGTGGAAAGAAGATTTGAGTGGAAAGCAACTTGGGAAGGCTAGAGATCAAGATTTATGTGGTTGGAATGGAATATCTTGACCTCAACACAAGTGTAGGTGGTTCTCTCTCAGAAAATATATGTTGGAAGTGTAGGCATGTTCTGATGGCTCTCTCCACGAATGAAGAGTGGGTGGAGGGGTATATATAGCCTCCACACAAAATCTAACCATTACACACAATTCACCAAACTCGGTGGGACCGATTCAAAGAACTCGGCCAGACCGATTTGGTTCATAATGTGACCGTTAGGCATTTCGGTGGGACCGACTGGATCAACTCGGTGGGACCGATGTGCTAGGGTTAGGGTAAATCCAAATCTTATTTTGACCGATTACTCAAACTCGGTGGGACCAATTTGGGTAATAAGCGAAACAGAGAGTTGGCCAAGCAAACTCGGTGGGGCCGATTGCATATCTCGGTGGGACCGACATTATTGCAACGGGCAACAGAGAGTTTGCAAGCCCATCTCGGTGAGACCGAGATCCCATCGGTGAGACCGAATTGATTAGGGTTTCTGGCAGTGGCTATGTCAACTGAACTCGGTGGCTCCGGATAGAAAGAATCGGTGGGGCTGAGTTGGACTTGTGGTTTGGGACATATTTGGAAGTGAGGAAGTGGTTGAGGGCTTTGGAGCATATCACTAAGCACTTTGAGAAAGCAAGCCATTAAGCAACGCCTCATCCCCTCTAAATAGTATTGGCTTTCCTATGGACTCAATGTGATCTTGGATCACTAAAATAGAAAATGTAGAGTCTTGTGCTTTGAGCTTGAGCCAATCTTTTGTCCTTAGCATTTTGAAGAGGTTCCACATCCTCTAGTCCATGCCACTCCATTGTTGAACTTATCTGAAACATACTAGATAGAAGCATTAGTCCAATAAGAGATATGTTGACATTAATTACCAAAATCACCCAAGGAGCACTTGCTTTCAATCTCCCCCTTTTTGGTAATTGATGACAACATACATCAAAGCTTTAGATAAAGATATAGAGAGCAACAAGTAAAGCTTTGGAAAGACATGTAACATGCATGGGCTCCCCCTATTTGTATGCACTCATGTAAATATGGAACATAGGAGCATGTGAATGCATAAGCATGACAGAGTAAGCAATGTGTTACATGTATCTTGGTTATATGCATCAAAGCAAATGATGTGAATATGTGCCTTCATGCTCATGAGTCCTTCTTGCAAGCAATATGTACATCAGCAAGAAATCCTCATGCACATGACTGTGATGCATATACTTACCTTGTGGTCTTGAGTTGGCTTAGAAGGGAATGAACCTGAGTAAACAAGGTTAGATAACACAGATACATCTACTAGCCAGAGCAAACAAAAGAACCACAAAAGTACCAAGACTGGGATGACATGTAGAGAGTGAGTACTGAGTACTCCATTGAATATAGACATGTCCCCAAAGGTAAAGATGTGCAATCAATTCAAGGATTTCCTTCCCTTAGATGTCTTGCTCCCCCTGAATCTAACATGGGATACTGGGAGAAGATAGGGAACAGAAAATCAGAGCAAAAGAAAAGACAACAGAGCTAATGCAAGCAATCAAATATGATCAAATATGAACATGTCTTTCCCCTCTTAAAGACATGTAACTTCTCTCCTCTTGAACACCAAGCATCTGGGGTTTCTTACACACTCCCCCTGAGTATCCTCTCCCCCTATAGAAATGATTAAGCATAGAGCTTTGATGTGATCCCACTCTCCCCCTTTGACATCAATTTCCAAGAAGGGCTCTTCTGGATTTTTGTTTTATTGCAGAAGGGTTTGGTCCTTGAGTCACAAAGCAAGTTGAATGTGATGCTGGTAGAGGACAAGAATCATTGAGTGGAGTTGGAGCAAAAAGACTGCAGGAATAAGTGGCAATTTGTCTTTCCTGTAGTGAAATCGGTAGCACCGAGTTGTGTGCTTTGGTGGCATCGAGAGAATTCGGTTGGACCGAAAGAAACAAACCGTTGTGACCGAGTCCATCACAGAGAAAACACTTGTCACCTCAGCTCACTAGGCACTTAAGATCTCACAAGGATTTGCAAGGAATTTGCTGAAAGATTTGCAAAGAATTGGATGCAGAAAATGCAGAACAAAAAGAAATGAAAAGATCTAGATGAAGTTTTTTTGAAAGGGGAAACACATATGCATGAGACAAATGCAAGAGGAAACACAAGAGAACTTGATCTAGAATTGGTCGGCGACAAAGTCACCTATGTTAGAGTATATTGACTTAGGGGTCAAGTGAGAACACTTGATCATAGGTCATACTCATCGTTAAGCTCAAAATGGGGTTACCATTTTTCGTTTAAGCATCTTGATGTATTCACATCCTGTTGAGTTGCTTTGACCCATGTCCTGGAGTAAAGCTTCTCTAAGATGGAATAACATACCTCGGGTGGTGGTGTTGATCTTGATCATGTAGTTGAACTTGTGTGGGTTGCTCAAGGTTGATGTAGCTCATCAAGAGTTGGGAGCACCACTTGGAATTTGAGTTCATCTACCTACATGGGTTAGTCTTGCAAGGAAGAGCACTTGTGTATCCAAAATGACAATCATAAATCTTAATGTAGAATTTGTCAAAGGATATGTTTGAAGGGTTTCGTGGTTCCTTGTCTTCATCCACCATTGTGTAGAGACTTGATGATGTAGAGATTGCTCAAGATGTGAGTGAGTTGCAATCTCATGGACTTAGATTCATCCAAGTACCTACAAGGGTTAGATAGCATGCAAGGGTGCAAAAATATCCAAGACATATAGATAGCATCATGAAATAAATATCAAGGATTAGTCAAAGGTTCACGCCTTGCATGTATAGAAGTGGAGTTCATACTCCAAGTTTGAAGCATCAATGTTGTTCAATTCACCTCTCAGACGGCAAAAGACTTTCTCATCAAGCGGTTTGGTAAATATATCCGCTAATTGCTTATCGGTGCGAACATGCTTAAGATCAATGTCCCCTTTGGCAACATGATCTCGAATGAAATGATGACGAACTTCAATATGCTTAGTTCAAGAATGTTGCACGGGATTGTGAGCAATCTTGATAGCACTTTCATTGTCACAAAGTAACGGAACATGTTTCACATATATCCCATAATCTTTAAGAATTTGGGTCATCCAAAGTAATTGAGCACAACATGATCCAGCGGCAATGTATTCCGCTTCGGCAGTGGATAAGGATACCGAGTTTTGTTTCTTGGAGGACCAAGACACAAGAGATCTACCAAGAAATTGACAGGTACCCGAAGTGGACTTTCTATCAACCTTGTCTCCGGCATAGTCCGAATCGGAGTAACCAACAAGATCGAAAGAAGACCTCTTAGGATACCAAATGCCAAAATTTGGTGTGTATATTAAGTATCTCACTATCCTTTTCACAGCCTTAAGATGACACTCTTTAGGGGCCGCCTGATATCGTGCACACATGCACACACTTAGCATAATGTCAGGACGGGATGCACATAGATATAACAATGAACCAATCATAGAGCGGTAAACTTTTTGATCAACCGGTTCACCGTCCTTAGTCAAGTCAAGATGTCCACTAGTAGGCATGGGTGTAGACATACCTTTGCATTCTTGCATATTGAACTTCTTGAATAAGTCCTTGGTGTACTTTGTTTGAGAAACAAAGGTACCTTCCTTAGTTTGCTTGATTTGCAAACCAAGAAAGAATTTGAGTTCACTCATCATAGACATCTCAAACTTCTCCGACATTAGCTTTCCAAACTTCTCACTAAAATGAGGGTTAGTCGAACCAAATATAATATCATCAACATAAATTTGGCACACAAATAGTTCTCCATTAACCCTTTTAGTAAAAAGAGTATAATCAATTTTACCAATTTCAAAGCCTTTTTCAATAAGGAACTTGGTCAAGCATTTATACCACGCTCTAGGAGCTTGTTTAAGACCATAAAGGGCTTTGTGAAGTTTGTAAACATGATTAGGTTTCTTAGGATTGACAAAGCCGGGAGGTTGCTTAACATAAACTTCCTCCTCAATTTCACCATTTAGAAAAGCACTTTTAATGTCCATTTGGTACAAGGTGATATCATGGTGATTAGCATAAGCAAGTAAGATGCGAATGGACTCAAGTCTAGCAACGGGAGCATATGTCTCACCATAGTCCATACCTTCGACTTGAGTGTAGCCTTGGGCGACTAGGCATGCTTTGTTGCGCACGACTTGACCATCTTCATATTGCTTGTTGCGAAACACCCATTTGGTACCAATGATGTTGTGGTTGTTGTCGGGCTTCTCGACCAGTGTCCACACTTGATTTCTCTAAAAGTTGTGTGGCTCTTCATGCATTGCATTTATCCAATCCGGATCTTCCAATGCTTCTTCAACCTTCATAGGTTCAATGCTAGAGATGAATAAATAATGTTCACAAAAATTTGCCAATCGAGTTTTAGAGCGAGTGATTCTCCCGGTTTGGATATCATCGTAGATTTGCTCGACGGGATGATCTTTGGCGATTCTTGCTCGAACTCGTGGGAGCTTTGGCTTGGCTTGGGGTGGAACATCCTCTTCATCGTGTTCTTCTTCTTGGCCTTCTTCATTGTTGACGTTGTCATTCTCTTGTCGTGGTGGAGAAGGAGGTTGTTGATGTTCATCTTGGCGTACTTCCTCGTTTTCTTCGTCTTGGTGTGTCCCACTTGTGGATGCTTCCGTATCAATTCTTGGTTCACCTTGTCGTGAGGTAGAAGCTTCCACTTGGACGGACGAGGTACTCTCCTTCACCTCCGTTGGACGAATCTTGCCAATAGACAAGTCTTGGATTGCTTCCGAAGGGTCTTTGTCTCCTACATCAATTGGCAATTGCTCTACTTGCGAGCCGTTAGATTCATCAAACTTCACATCTACTGTCTCTTCAACCTTTCGAGTGAAATTGTTGTAGACACGGTAAGTGTGAGAGTTTGAGCCATAACCAAGTAGGAAACTGTCATGAGATTTAGGAGCAAATTTAGAACGACGATGCTTATCAAGAATGTAGCACTTTGAGCCGAACACTCGAAAGTATCCAACTTGGGGTTTGTTACCGGTGAGGAGCTCGTATGCCGTCTTGCCGAGTAGCTTGTGAAGATACAAGCGATTTGTTGCATGACAAGCTGTCTCAACCGCTTCCGCCCAAAAGTGTTTTGGAGTCTTGTACTCATCAAGCATCGTTCTTGCCATCTCAATAAGAGTCCGGTTCTTCCTCTCAACAACTCCATTTTGTTGAGGTGTGTACGTAGCCGAGAACTCGTGTGAAATCCCCTCTTCGTCAAGAAAGGTATCCACATTTGCGTTCTTGAACTCCGTCCCGTTGTCACTCCGAACCTTCTTGATCTTCACGTCAAATTGATTTTGGGCCTTCCTAGCGAAGTTTTTGAAGATCTTTTGGACCTGCGATTTGTCATCAAGAAAGAACACCCATGTAAATCTTGAAAAATCATCAACTATGACTAGACCAAATGAGTTACCACCGAGACTTTTGTAGGCATTGGGACCAAAGAGATCCATGTGAAGTAGCTCGAGTGGTCTTCTCGTGGTCATGATGTTCTTCGCGCGATGACTCCCTCCAACCTGTTTTCCTGCCTGACAAGCACTACAAAGTCCATCCTTGTCAAATATGACATCTTTTACTCCAAGGATATGATCACCTTTAATAAGCTTATCAAGATTTCGCATGCCCACATGACCTAGTCTTCTATGCCACAAACAACCTTTAGAAGATTTAGCAATTAAGAAAGTTCTAGGTTGAGCCTTTTTAGTGAAACCAACAATGTAAAGATCACCTCTACGTATACTGGTAAAGACCATTTTACGATTGTCTCTACGAAACACTTGGCAATCTACCTCAGTAAATAGGACATTGAAACCGAAATCAACAAGTCTAGATACTGAAAGTAAATTGTACCCAAGAGATTCAACGAGCATGACATTTTGTATGGAGCTATCATGTGAGATGGCCACCTTACCGAGGCCAACTACCTTACCCTTTGAGTTATCACCAAAGGTGACATACTTTCGAGGGTCGTCGTTTTCAGCAAGCTCACGGAACATATCTTTATCTCCGGTCATATGATCAGTACATCCACTATCAAGGACCCATTCCTTTCCTCCAGCCATGTAGCCGCGAAGATTTGCAATAAGACCAAAGTGTCTCATTGCATCATCAAGATCATATTCACTATCATCATCATCCTCATCATAGTATCCATGTTCGACATCATCTTGTGATTGATCAACTCCTAGAGAGGGTAATTCATTAGATAAGTGATCATTCCTATGGTTATCTTTATGAATTCTAATAGCTTCGGAAATGATATTGCTAATGATTCCAACATCTCCTTTGGCACGCATGAGATTGGTAAGCTCAAATAGACAATCACCAAAGCTAGGATCACTAGAATTCATCTTACTCAAGGCGATAGATTTATGAAGGATTTCGTCTAGATTTTTCAAGGAATAATCTGGAAATCGTTCCTCAAGAAATCTCCATATAGTATAGGCACAATCAAGAGTAGGTAAATTAGCAATCAAATTTTTGGGCAATCCTCTAATGATAAGATTGATGGTTCTAAGATTGCGAATCATGTCAAGATCCTCTTTGGGTGTAGGATGCAAAGGATCAATATGAGGTGCACACGGGCTAGTAATGTACTTGTTCAAATGATATTCATGGAAAATCTCAAGCATTTCATTTTTCCACTCATAGAAAAACTCTCCATCAAGAATAGGCACTCTACGTCTAAGACTCCCCAAAGTAGACACATCCATCTTCCTCCAAAGGTGTTTAAACCAAGGCAATGGAGACCAAAGCTCTGATACCAATTGAAAGGATCGAGAAGAGGTGTCTAGAGGGGGGTGAACAGACTCTAATCAAGAAAAGTTGCAGTTTTTAATTTCTCTTAAGTTGATGTGGAGTTTTAGCACAAGTTTAAACAATCACAATACATATCAAGCAAGCATGCAAGCATACAAAGAGTATATGAGCAGCGGAAAGTAAAACATGCAAGTTGCAAGAATGTAAAGAGAAGAGATTGGAGTGTGCAAACGCAATTTGGAGACACGGAGATTTTTTATCCGTGGTTCCGACAGGTGGTGCTATCGTACATCCACGTTTATGGAGACTTCAACCCACGAAGGGTAACAGTTGCACGAGTCCACGGAGGGCTCCACCCACGAAGGGTCCACGAAGAAGCAACCTTGTCTATCATACCATGGCCGTCGCCCACGGACTTGCCTCACTAGGGTAGATCTTCACGAAGTAGGCGATCTCCTTGCCCTTACAAACTCCTTGGTTCAACTCCACAATCTTGACGGAGGCTCCCAAGTGACACCTAGCCAATCTAGGAGACACCACTCTCCAAGAAGTAACAAATGGTGTGTTGATGATGAACTCCTTGCTCTTGTGCTTCAAATGATAGTCTCCCCAACACTCAACTCTCTCTCATAGGATTGGATTTGGTGGAAAGAAGATTTGAGTGGAAAGCAACTTGGGAAGGCTAGAGATCAATATTTATGTGGTTGGAATGAAATATCTTGGCCTCAACACAAGTGTAGGTGGTTCTCTCTCAGAAAATATATGTTGGAAGTGTAGGCATGTTCTGATGGCTCTCTCCACGACTGAAGAGTGGGTGGAGGGGTATATATAGCCTCCACACAAAATCTAACCGTTACACACAATTCACCAAACTCGGTGGGACCGATTCAAAGAACTCGGTCAGACCGATTTGGTTCATAATGTGACCGTTAGGCATTTCGGTGGTTCCGACTGGATCAACTTGGTGGGACCGATGTGCTAGGGTTAGGGTAAATCCAAATCTCGGTTTGACTGATTACTCAAACTCGGTGGGACCGATTTGGGTAATAAGCGAAACAGAGAGTTGGCCAAGCAAACTCGATGGGGCCAATTGCATATCTCGGTGGGGCCGATTTCATATCTCGGTGAGACCAAGATCCCATCGGTGAGACCCAATTGATTAGGGTGTTTGGCAGTGGCTATGTCAACTGAACTCGGTGGCTCTGGATAGAAAGAATCGGTGGGGCTGAGTTGGACTTGTGGTTTGGGACATATTTGGAAGTGACGAAGTGGTTGAGGGCTTTGGAGCATATCACTAAGCACTTTGAGCAAGCAAGCCATTAAGCAACACCTCATCCCCTCTAAATAGTATTGGCTTTCCTATGGGCTCAATGTGATCTTGGATCACTAAAATAGAAAATGTAGAGTCTTGTGCTTTGAGCTTGAGCCAATCTTTTGTCCTTAGCATTTTGAAGAGGTTCCACATCCTCTAGTCCATGCCACTCCATTGTTGAACTTATCTAAAACATACTAGATAGAAGCATTAGTCCAACAAGAGATATGTTGACATGAATTACCAAAATCACCCAGGGAGCACTTGTGCTTTCACCCCCCCCTCTAGGCGACATCCTCGATCTTTCAATTGGTATTAGAGCCCCGTCTCTCTTTGTTAGGCTTAACCGCCTAGAGAGTAATGATTTCGACTAGGGGATTAGGATTCTCTGACACTCTTAGTTTCGATGGCACAAATTTTGATGTTTGGGTAATTCGCATGCTTAATCTCTTTAGGGCCATGGACCCAAATTTAGAGCGAATTGTAGATATGGGTTTTTCTCCTCCAAAGGATCCCCAAAGATTATCTTTAGAGGATGAGAAAAACTCTTATCTCAATGATCAAGCTTCTAATGTGCTTTTCGATGCTTTGAGCAATGTAGTTATATTTCAACTCATGCCGTTCTGGGATGCTCATGAGTTGTGGACTAAGCTTCAAGATAAATATGTAGTGTCCAAGATTTGTGGGGATGATTGTCCTCCCTCCACCTCCGGTCGTGTTGCTTTCTCAACTTCTTCTACTTCACCTACATGTGGATTGCCACAAGGTAATGATATGGTGAGTAGTGGTGTTCATTGCAATGATGATAGTGGGCTTATCATTGATGATTCCTCATCACTATCTTATTGCAATGCTCCATCTTTGGACTTCAACACTTCGAGCTCTTTAAATGTTTCACATGATTGTGTTGATAGTCCTTGCATATCATGTAGAAATTGCTTTACTAAATCTCATGATGATATGCTTGCTATGTCTTGTTGCCATGATAAAAATGCATCTATTTCCTTGAATTGTTGTGCTAAAAATGTAGAGGAAACCCAACACCCCATGGAACAAGATGTGGCCTTGAAAGGTGCCTCAAGGGATCCTACATCATCATCGATTGCGTTTTGCCTTATGGCTAAGGCTTCACAGGTATCTCCCACTTTGAATCCCAATATATCTTGTGATGATATTGATGATGACAAGAATGATGATGATGATGATGTTGATAGTGATGAAGAGAATGATAATGTTGCCTCCTTAAAAATTAACGGGGAAATGATTTTTAAAGCTCTTCATAAGAATAAAATTGCTCGTTCCAACTTCATGGAAATCATGTCTATTTCTATTAAGGGAAAGAAATATATTGATGAGTTGGAATCTCGTCTTGAGGAGCATGATGTCACCATTGAGAAAATGGAAGGTCATGAGCGTGATTATGCTATTGAGATTGCAGACCTCTCCCAAGCTCTTGAACTTGAACAAACCACCAAGGAATCTCTTGAGGAGACTTTTGCTCTAGAATTATCTAGAGTGAAGGAATCTCATGATAGAGCTTTTGAGGTGGCCAATTTTTTTGAAACTAAAAATGCTAAGCTTGAAGTTTCTCATGCTAGACTCCTTGAGGATTTTGAGCACCTCGAAAATGGCTCAAGGGTCATCAAGGGTGAGCTCATCAAACTCACCGAGTCTCATGCTCAACTTAAAGCTTCATATTCAAAAGAGCTTGTAAAGTTGCCTTCTCCTCTTGCTTTTATTGATGATGCTTGTGCTACTAACTCTATTACTTGTGAAGCATCCATTTTGAAGGTAGTGTTGAGCTACGGGCTCAATTTGAGTTGCTATCTAGCAAATATGGGAAATTGGAAGAAAGTCATGAAAAGCTCTCAAACTCTCATGATGATCTTCTAGTATCCCATAATGTGATAAATATAGCTCATGAGGCCATGCTTGCTAAGGTAACATCTAGTGAGCCTCATGTGGATACTAGCACTACTTCTAGTCAAAATGCTATATTGCCATGTGCTAGTCCTTGCAATTCATCTACTCACAATGGTGGTACATCTTGTGATGAATTGCTTTCCTTGCCTTGTTGCTCTAACGATGAAGCTTATACTTCCTCTAGTACTTGTGTTGAGACTAACCATGTAGATGAAATCAAAGAGCTCAAGGCCCAAGTCACTTCTCTGAAGAAAGACTTGGAAAAGTGTCATGAAGGGAAGGCCACACTCAACAATATCTTGAGTGTGCAAAAATCCTCCAATGACAAAGGTGGACTTGGATTCAACTCCAATAAGAAGAAGACGTCCAAGAGCAACAAGAAGAAAGGCCAAAAACAAGTCAAGAATTCGGCCAAGATCATTTGCTTCAAGTGCAAAATTGAAGGGCATCATGTTAGATCTTGCTCTTTGAAGAAGAAGGCCATTAGTGACAAGCAACAAGGGAATCGACCACAAGTTCATTCTCGTGCTCAACCTCAGGTTGAAGAAAGGCCTCTTCCCAAGAAAACTCAAGCTAATGCTTCTCAAGTTGAGAAATCAAGTGAGAAGAAAGTGAAGAGTAGACGTTGCTACCTATGTCGTGAGAAAGGTCACCTTGCTTCCTCATGCACTAGTGGTAACTTATCCAACCCAATTATTATTGATGATATATATTCTGTTGGGAAGGATAAGGTTGGCAATGTGTTTGCCAAAGTTGTTGGTACTCAAAGTGGTGTCAAGAAAAGAACCATTTGGGTAGCCAAGCCTATTGTGACTAACCTCTTAGGACCCAACTTGGTTGGGGACCAACTAGCTCAAACTTGATCAATAGGTGTTGATGGAGGGCATTGGAGACTTGGCTACATCATGAAGAATTAAGGGATCTTCATCATTCATATTGTCTCAAGCCAAGTCAATTGGGTTATCAAGTTTCTATCTTATATCCAATGTGCCTCCTTGCGGTAACTTGTACTTAAATTGTTTACATTGAAAGTTACTTGCCCCTTTGCATGTTTTGGTTTTGTTCCTTGCATGTGGTTGTATATGATGTGCCTCCAATTTGCTTATCTTGAGTAATCAAGTATGTGTGTGTTGGTTTGCACATCATGTACGTGTGTGTAGTGCGTTGAGCCTTTGCGCATCTTGTTTGTATGTTAGTTGGCTCTTGTGAGAGATTAATGGAACATCCCATTTTGGGGAGTGATGTGCTTTGTGCACCTCATGGTCCCATAAATGTGTGTACATGAGGAATACCACCTAGTATTGATATTGCAAGCTTATCTAGTCACTATGTGGTATGTCTTCTCATGAGAAATTCAAATTCTAAATAGTCCATTAATTATCTCTTGTTGGATCCTCTTATTGCCTCTTGTTAAGTTTTCTTTAATTGGTATCACATTATGGGGGAGTAATATGCTATGTATATTACTAGCCTAGAAAATTTGTACATTTGAGATATTGTCACCTAGTGTTGATATTGTAGATTATATTGTTCCTAGGTGGCATGTTAGCTCTACAAGTTGCAATTTGCTTGTGTTTAGTGTGAAGATGATGTTGGATATCCTTGCTATCTACCAATGGGAATTATTTCCAAATACTTCTTGTCTCATGACAATTGGTACTCACTTATGTGTGGTAGAAATTATTGATCATCTTTACATTGGCCTTTGCTTTTATTTACCTTATCTCGTGCCTAGGATTGTGTCAACTCCCATTGTATTCCATACCACTTGTGGATCTTGTTATTTCCTTGAGCTTGTCTAGTGTTTGTATATATATAGTGAAAGTGGTGATCCCATCTTGTGCTTTTTGTATTCAAATGCAAATTCTCTATAATGCACAATGCTTGGGGGATCTATTCTATTTTTCTTAGAACGCTCACCTTCTGATCCTTATCAAGTGTGTGTTGGTGGAATGCAAACCATTTCTTTTTGGTACTTTGTGCCATCATGAAACTTTGTAGAGCACTTGGTTTGTTTGGAACCATTCTCTCTTTTGGGAGTTTGACATCTTTCTTTTTGCGTGTATCATTGGATATCTCATTCCTTGATGTATCTTTCATTTGATATCCTCCAAGTGTTGATTTATTCATTTGGTATCTCTTCTTCACTTGGTATTTCTTTGTCAATTGGTATCGGTTCTTGAAAGTATTGAGCATGCATATTAACTTCATGTAGTTTCTTTGGCATGCTTTCCTTCTTTGACCCAATATATAGGGGAAACTCCACCAAGTCTCAAATTGGATGAGATGTGCATGAAATTCATTTCCTTATCTATATGCACATATTTATGTGGAGTTTGTCCTATGTATATTGGTGTTTCTAACTCTTTGGTCCCAATGAGTTTGGGTACCATTTTGTTTGTGTTGTTGTTCTAGGAACAATTGGAGATGCATTGGATGCTCGGCTCACTCACAAGGAAGGTGGTGTCACCATGTGCTTATTGGAGTCAAGCTAGGATGCTTAATGAACTACTATCTACTACCTTCAATTGATTTCTTTCACATCCTTCCAATGATATCTCGGTAACAAGTATCTATTCATGCATTCTTTTCTTGCATTCAACCTTGTGTAGGTTGCATCTTGGCATGATATTCATTCCATCTTGTGATACTTGTTTCCTTTCTCAAAGCATCTCAACGATGATCTCATGTTGCTAGTTGTGATGTCTTTGATGGGTGTGTGGTAGGAATTCATTTATATACTATAAGACCATATCTAGCCATGTGCTATGCTTCCAAGCAAATATCTTATTGGTATATGTACGACTTCCTTTTGGATATCTTGTTCCTTCGTGTTGTAACTATTTCGGGTGTACATCCTTCTTTGTAGATATATGTCATCATGATTTCGTCTACCTAGAACCTTATACACTTGAGAGAAATTACATCTCTAGATGATATCCTTTCTTTCACGTCCACCTTGTCCTTCTTATGTTATTTCTCTTGTGGCTCCGTGAAAGCTTTTGCCTTGAGTGCGTGTCTTATCTCGTTGCATCTTGATGCACTCTTGTGTGGTGAAGATTATTTTCCTCATGCTTGTCTTTACGAGGATTTTTCCATCTTAATTGGTATCCCTTGTCTTGATGAGGCTTTCATCTTCTATCTTCACCATGGGTTGTCGCAAGCTTTGTTGTTATCTTTTTAGTGAGCTTGTGAACCCATTTGCTAGTTGGGTGTGTGTGGGGAGGACATGTCATGCACCGTGTATCTCATTTATCCAAGACTATGTTGATGCTTAATGCTCATCCTTATTTTAGTCTTGTCAAGTACTTTGCCATGACTCACACACATCATTTTGGTTGAGCCTATTCTTAAGTTGCCACTTTTACATGTTGCTCAACCATGTGTTTGTTGCTTGTGCTAGGCTTTGTTTCCTACATGCTCACTTACACTTGTTGTGAGTTTCTATTGATTTTCGAGGAGTGATGATCCTATTCTGTGCACTTGGTATCCTAATGCAAATATTCGAAGGAGTGCACAAGTCATGGGGAGCTTCACTAGTGTCTTTAGAACACTCCGTTGCTCTCTTGCACTTGTCATGAGGTTCTATTGATCTTGGGGGAGTGACGATCCTATTTTGTGCTTGGTGTATCCAATTACAAAACTAAATTGTGCACAAATCATGGGGAGTTTCTCTAGTTTCTCTAGAACACTCCTTTGCTCATATCATAATATCTTTTATTCATGTGGCACGTAGGATCATTGGTCTAGTTGGTTCAATTGGTATCTTTTGATAGCTTGCTTCAATTGGTATCTTTTGATAGCTTGCTTCAATTGGTATCTTTTGATAGATTGATTGCTTGTTTCTCTCTTTGTTATGTCTTTGTGGCAAATTATTCTTTTGCAATCTTTGGGCCTCAATATAGTTTGTCTTCCTCCAAGTATTTACCGTTGGATATGTGTGACGCCAGGATAATCAAGCTACAGTAAACCTCTGCTGATGGAGCCACGTCACCTCGGTTACTGTGATAAACTCGAGTTAGTTCAAAAACGATTCAAGTTAAACAATAAAATATAGGCAAACAGTAAAAATTTCAAATATCAAAACTAAAATGTTCGGGTTGTGTCAAATAAATCATAAGTAATTATGGTGGAGGAACCAAGCTTTGATAAAATGTTTAAAGGCTCTAAAACAATTAAAACAATAGTGAAATCAATTAAACAAATGCCTATTGAATTTATAAAATGCTAAAACTATTTTATTATGGGTTAAGGATTAATCTCACAGTAGTTTGTTGATAAATACAAATTTAGGCACTAGTGGTGATTTTTGTAAAACAAAGAAATAAAAATAAAAGAGGAACTAAAATAAAACAGTAAAAGAAAAACAGAACACAGAAATAAGAAAATAAAAGGGGGCCTAAGTTCTACTGTGCACTTAGGCCCACTAGCTACAGGTGCGGCCCAGCCCACCTGGAGTCCCCTCCTTCCTCCTACTGCTCATCCGAGCTCGGTGGCCGCCGGGCGCTCGTCCAGGCCGCGGATGGCCACGCGGCGACCATCCACCGAGCCCCCGCACGGCTAAGGCCGCCCCCGTACCCCGGGAAACCCTAGCTACCCCAGTTTCCCCCCTCGCTCTCTCTATCGCTCCCACCGCGAGCTTGCCCGAGAGCTCGCCGCCGCGAAGCTCGATCCTGCGGCCACCGTGCCCCGATTGCCCCGACGACGTGCCCGAACGGCTCCCCGCCGTCGACTACGTCGACTACGCCATCGGGACCGAGCCGAGCGCCTCTACTCCGACCGGAACGAGCTCGTCTTCAACCTTCGGATCGCCGGCGTTCGTCGCTGATTCCGGCTACCTCGTGCCCTCCCCGAGCTCACTGCCACTCCCTACGGCTCCGCTGTGAGCTCCCGCTTCTCCTCCCCCTCTCCGTTAGCTCGCCCACGTTCCGTAGCCGCCGTTGCCATCGCCGCCCGAAGCCCACTCCGCAACGGAGCTCGTCACCGTCGTCCTCGTCGATGTCGTGCTCACCCGAGCTCGCCACCGTGCTCTAGGCCTCGCCAGGACCCCGTAGAGCCTCCCCAGTAGTCCTGCCGTGCCCTCTAGCCGCAGTTCGCGCGAGGGCCGAAGTCCGGCGTCCGCCTCGCCGCTCGCCGACGACGTTCCCGACCACCGCAGCCTCTGCCACCACCCCAGATCGCCTCGCCGTCGTCTTCTCGTTCGAACGAGTCCAGCCGCGTCCGATTTGAGCCACCGTAGCGCAAATCCGATGGCCTCCCGTGCGCGCCGCCGTGCGTTTTGGTCGCCGGCGTTGCTCCGGCCGCCGTGCTGACCTGGCGCCAACGTGGCCCTATGGGGGGCCACCCCAGTGAGGCTGCCAGGGGGCCCCGGCGCCCCAGTTGACCGCGTTGACTCTGGTCAACGCAGTTACTGTGCACTGACAGGTGGGCCCCGTCTGTTAATTAGGCTAATTAGACATTTTTATAAATAAAATTAATTTGTTAGATTAAACACTCACTGACACATGGGGCCCACCCCTCTAATTAGACTGTTAGTTTAGTTTAAATTACTGTTAGACTAAAAGAGGCTGACATGTGGGTCCCACTGGACCCACCTGTCTGGTTTGACTGGTCAGCCGACCTGTTGACCTGCTGACGTCAGCGTTACCTCATGCTGACGTCATAATTCATTTTTGCTAAATTCAGATAATTCCAGAAATTCAAATAATCTTTGAAAATTCATATCTTTTAAACCGTAACTCGGATGAAAATGTTTTCTACATGAAAGTTGCTCAGAACGACGAGACGAATCCGGATACGCAGTCCGTTCGTCCACCCCACCTCCCTAACCTATCAAACTCGCAACTTTCCCCCTCCGGTCCGTCTGTCCGAAACGCGAAACAGCGGGAATACTTTCCCGGGTGTTCCCCCCTTCACCGGTACCACCTAATGTCGCGTTAGGACACACCTAGCACTGCTCATTGTCATGTCACGCATCGTCATGTTTATGTTTGCATTGTATTTACTGTTTCTTCCCCCTCTTCTCTCCGGTAGACTACGAGACCGACACTGCTGCTGCCCAGTTCGACTACGGAGTTGACGACCCCTCCTACTTGCCAGAGCAACCAGGCAAGCCCCCCCCCCTTGATCACCAGATATCGCCTATTCTTCTCTATACTGCTTACATTAGAGTAGTGTAGCATGTTACTGCTTTCCAATATCCTATCCTGATGCATAGCCTGTCATTGTTGCTACAGTTGTTACCCTTACCTGCTATCCTACTGCTTAGTATAGGATGCTAGTGTTCCATCAGTGGCCCTACACTCTGGTCCGTCTGCCATGCTATATTACTGAGCCGTGATCACTTCGGGAGGTGATCAGGGGTATATACTATATACATTATATACATGACACATGTGGTGACTAAAGTCGGGTCGGCTCGAGGAGTACCCGCAAGTGGTTCTGATGAGGGGGCTGAAAGGACAGGTGGCTCCACCCCGGTAGAGGTGGGCCTGGGTTCCTGACGGCCCCCGACTATTACTTTGTGGCGGAGCAACAGGGCAGGTTGAGATCACCTAGGAGAGAGGTGGGCCTGGCCCTGGTCGGCGTTCGCAGATACTTAACACGCTTAACGAGATCTTGGTATTTGATCTGAGTCTGGCCATTTGGTCTATACGCACTAACCATCTACGCGGGAGTAGTTATGGGTATCCCGACGTCGTGGTATCAGCCGAAGCTCTTTTGACGTCAGCGACTGAGTGGCGCGCGCCGCATTGGACCGTAAGCTCGCGCTTGTATTAAGGGGGCTAGGTCTGCTTCTGGCCGCGTACGCAACGTGCAGGTGTGCATAGGGCGATGGGCCCAGACCCCTGCGCGCATAGGTTTAGACCGGCGTGCTGACCTCTCTGTTGAGCCTAGGTGGGGCTGCGACGTGTTGATCTTACGAGGTCGGGCATGACCCAGAAAAGTGTGTCTGGCCAAATGGGATCGAGCGTGTTGGGTTATGTGGTGCACCCCTGTAGGGAAGTTTATCTATTCGAATAGCCGTGTCCCTCGGTAAAAGGACGACCCGGAGTTGTACCTTGACCATATGACAACTAGAACTGGATACTGAATAAAATACACCCTTCCAAGTGCCAGATACAACCCGGTGATCGCTCTCTAACAGGGCGACGAGGAGGGGATCGCCGGGTAGGATTATGCTATGCGATGCTACTTGGAGGACTTCAATCTACTCTCTTCTACATGCTGCAAGATGGAGATGACCAGAAGCGTAGTCTTCGACAGGACTAGCTATCCCCCTTTTATTCTGGCATTCTGCAGTTCAGTCCACTGATATGCCCCTTTACACATATACCCATGCATATGTAGTGTAGCTCCTTGCTTGCGAGTACTTTGGATGAGTACTCACGGTTGCTTCTCTCCCTCTTTTCCCCCTTTCCTTTCTATCTGGTTGTCGCAAGCAGATGCTGGAGTCCAGGAGCCAGACGCCACCGTCGACGACGACTCCTACGACACTGGCGGTGCCTACTGCTATGTGCAGGCCGTTGACGACGACCAGGAGTAGTTAGGAGGATCCCAGGCAGGAGGCCTGTGCCTCGTTCGATCTGTATCCCAGTTTGTGCTAGCCTTCTTAAGGCAACTTGTTTAACTTATGTCTGTACTCAGATTTTGTTGCTTCCGCTGACTCGTCTGTGATCGAGCACTTGTATTCGAGCCCTCGAGGCCCATGGCTTGTATTATGATGCTTGTATGACTTATTTATGTTTTAGAGTTGTGTTGTGATATCTTCCCGTGAGTCCCTGATCTTGATCGTACACATTTGCGTGCATGATTAGTGTACGGTCAAATTGGGGGCGTCACAAGTTGGTATCAGAGCCGACTGCCTGTAGGAATCCCCCTTTCCAACTCCTTGGCCGAAGTCGAGTCTAGACATTGCAAAAACTTTTACTAACATGGCTGTGTGTCTTACGGGCCCACGTCGCCATTGGGTGGTATTAGGATCTTTTACTCCTTGTCTATACTCTGGGACTCTGATCTCTCTTCTATTCGGGTTAAGTGAATTTTACTAAATCTAACATTAGGATCTCGTTATCACTTTCACCCGGAGAGCCCCTTATTACTGATGATCGTCTGCTGCACGTGAAGACCCTGAAGATACTCTCCGCTGATAACCCGAGAACTTGTGTTCATTGCTTTTGCAATTCCCTTTCATCGATAAACTCCTATGGATAACCACGTATACTCGCCATTCATACAATGTTTCCCAGTTGATCTTGTTATTACAAGATACCCCGAAATTCTCTCTGTTGTTCCGAGAATCCTTTGAGCTTACTGCCTTGCTGTTCTTTGTCACCTGAATACCCCTACGGATAATTCTCGCACTTACCGAGTATCCGGTCATCCCCAGTTGATTCAAGTATTCCACAATAGTCTTCAAAATACTATTCGATCTTCCGAAAATCCTCAGGAGCCTATTGCTCTCGAAATTCTTGTTTGCTTGCATTATGGTTAATCCCATAAGTCTCGTAATCTTATTGGCATCTCTTGTCATTATCATTTTGAGTCCGTTGATTCAATTTGTTGCGAATGCTCGCAATCCTCAATCATATCCTAGAATTCATTCTTCCGGCTCAGACGTCATTTTAAACGTGAGCTGGATCTCGACCTATCAAATTGCCATCGATTGTACCCCTAAGCCTACTCAACTTATCCATCCTTGATCAGAGCGTTGCTTCTGACCCCCCTGAGTTGGAAATCATAATTCTTTTGCATTTGAACTTTGAGTTAGTCAGTTGTTTCTATAATCAGATCTCCTGGCATTCTTCTTCCTCTGGTTGAGTACCGATGCTCACATCAGATCCCTTGTGGACCATCGGTTCCTTTGTTGGATTTTATCCGACAGTGTCCTTCCTATTGAATAACCTTGTGAGCCTTTCCATGGGTATATAATGCCTTTGGTAAATTGTATCATCTGATTTTGAACAATGCTCTTCTTTCGAGCTTGTAATATTTACTCCGAAGTTTGTGGTATATGTTCCTAAGATGCCTTGATGGGTTGAACCTATGCCTTTCATAATACGTGTGAACTCAAAAGTTTTCATGAGTCATACTCTTCTGGTATTTTGCCAGATAAAATTTTCCACACTGCAACTTCATCAAACGCGAGAAGTGAATGAAAGGTTATGCATTGAAGAAGTGGGAGTCGACCTTGAACTTTGTGTTCATGCCCATGGACACGATGTATACCTTATCATGGAAGCTTCTCTTAAAATAATTGTCCCCTTGTAATAAGTTCATCTGGTATCCGTGGATGTCGTTCCGACCATGTTCTCCTTTAAATACCATTTCTCGTACAAGTTTAAGCACTTGTCTTCTGTAAGAGCAATACCCCAGTCCAACCTCTACTTTGGTTTGTCGTCGAGTATTACCCCCTGGTATCTCGAGATTATCACGGAACTGCATAACTTCTTATGAGTTCTCCATCAAGTATTACATTCTCATGGATTCCAATTTTTCACGGGCTCCGAGTTATTAAACACTCAAGGACATAGATAACTGAATCGAGTCCGCATCATGATTAAACAACTCTTAATAATCTCCTTTGTTTACGAGTTCGTACTCGATCACGTCATCCCTAGCCTGCTCGGCTATGTTATTATCGTGCCGATTTTAACTGTGCTACCTGGTCTTTATTCCCGGAGCACCACCTTCGACGCTGACCTAAGCTTATGTCGATTTTCCTCGTCATATCATTTCGCCTTGAACAGCAAGCTTGATTTCGAGTTTGTGTCGTACCCCTGGTTCCAATAACTTTTCGCTTCATCATTCCTTTGACTTGATGTCATCGCCGATCGATTACCTCTTCATAAATTCTCGCTACAAATGTGTCGTGAACATCATCAACATTCTGAGCTCTTCCAAGATATCTATCGAATTCTGGATGAGAAATACCATCCTTGCCCTCGATGATTTGTTTTATCATCGACCATTTTATCGCCTTCCATTCAACACAAACTTGTTCGTGTTTTGTGTTGTACCTTGATTTCCTTGCTATCTAGCTTATGATATGTTCTACCTTGGAGTATTACCATCTTTTATGTCAAGTATGTCGTAAGAATTTCACCACCTCGTATGACATCTTGGTACAGTGATACTTCTCCCCATCACCATTCTTTCTTGGTCCCCGTGTTGTTTCTAAAAGGAATACCGACCAATGGTCTGTGATGTGTAAATTCTAAACTTCTAGCAACCCTATTGCTTTGAAGTTATTGGTCTATAGTTTCATTCTACGTCTATGGCTTAATGAATCATCATTCGGACATTGATTGTGCTACCTAGCCCATATTTCGGGTGCACATTTCAACCAATGTTTAACTGTGTATGTTTTCCTCGAGCATACATCATTAAGTCATTCGATCTAGCTAATGTTATCTCCTTGTTCACATAGTGATGGAAATCCATCTTTTGGAAATCTCAATGGATTGTCGCTGAGTCAATCAGTCACCTCCTCACCTCTCCTTGATGTAATGATGAACCCTTGTCCGGAACTCGCTTCCATAGTTCATCTCCCGAGAATCTCCGATGTCGTTTCGACAATTTGTGTTGCACCTTTCTTCTCAGGCATCCTGAGTCTGAGTTATCCTGACACCAATCAGATCTGAATCTCGGTCAGATATGATGGTTGGAACATATTTCCAAGAGTTATAACATTGGCCTATTTATGACCCGGTAAGGTGATGATACCCAGCACACCTGGCGGGAGGACCTATTGTTATAAGTTTTCCCTTTTAGCAAGGTTAGCTATTCTTCCATGAGGAAATTGTAAGACTTATTCTATAAGTTGTTCCTGATGGATCCTTTTTGTTTCCAAAGTCTGATCTTCACCTGTTGACCATGTCAATGCTATCTCGAAGCATGTCTATGGTACTCCGATTTTCAACAGGAACATTTGAAGCCCAATGCTAAATGTTTCCTGCTCAATTATCCAAACACCGTTGTATGGGTAATGTCATGAAATTTCTCTCCCCTACCTAAAGAGTTTTCTACATTATATCCTGTCATGAATATCATGCTCAGCTTGTCCTTGGGAAGGATATAACCTTGAAATATGTGTTTAAACACATTTTCCTTTCCATTCTTCTGTTTAATCTGATAATCATATTTTCCTTTCCATTGTTTGGTTTAACCTTTCTGGTGATCTATATGATCTAAGCAGTAATATTCTCCTGCTTATGTAAACACCTCGGTGTACAACTCTGTCAGTAAGACCCTGTTATTATTGTTGGTGACATTTCGGTAACCACCGATGGACGAGAACTTTGCCTAATGGTCCGCCTCGTTTCAACGAGCAGGAAAATGGTTCTCTTCGTCCCTCGCCCTTGGTACCGACGATGTTGCTGACATATAACTGACAGGCTACCCTCTGACATGCCTTGCTATCATGATCGTGCAAGATGTCACCGCCCTTCCTACTTTTAACCCACATGGTGGGCCCATAACCCACAGTTCCACAGGATCGAAACCTGACTCTCCTGTGCACCCCCTGTTCCCAAATTTATTCATCGCGCGTGGCCTCGTATGTAATTCACGGACCACCGTCCTACTGATCTATACTGGCATCAGACATAATACTTATTCCGATTGCTTTGAACACCTTTCACACTTTGTTTCAGGCTTCGAACGATTGCCTACCCGTTTGAAACTTCTCATGGTACTTCCTTACTTGCTCTCGGCTTTTCTTAAGTTTTAGATCGAGAGTTACTTTCCGCCACCTTCCCCGATGATATTGACCAGATAGTAAACCTTGCAGAGGTCCGTTCTTCCGGAATACCCACTTACTCTGTCGTAAGTACGATGGAGTTCCCGAAGAAAGGACGACAACTTTATCATGATGACCTGAAACAGCAGAATGAAGACATCAATGTAATGGATCAACCTCTTCGAGAAGAACAACCAAGACCAAGAACACTCCCTAGAATTTCGTAACCCGAACCATCCCCCTTTACTTCCCTCTTAAATCTGGGGACGAGATTTCTTGTAGTGGAGGAGAATTGTGACGCCCGGATAATCAAGCTACAGTAAACCTCTGCTGATGGAGCCACGTCACCTCGGTTACTGTGATAAACTCGAGTTAGTTCAAAAACGATTCAAGTTAAACTATAAAATATAGGCAAACAGTAAAAATTTCAAATATCAAAACTAAAATGTTCGGGTTGTGTCAAATAAATCGTAAGTAATTATGGTGGAGGAACCAAGCTTTGATAAAATGTTTAAAGGCTCTAAAACAATTAAAACAATAGTGAAATCAATTAAACAAATGCCTATTGAATTTATAAAATGCTAAAACTATTTTATTATGGGTTAAGGATTAATCTCACAGTAGTTTGTTGATAAATACAAATTTAGGCACTAGTGGTGATTTTTGTAAAACAAAGAAATAAAAATAAAAGAGGAACTAAAATAAAACAGTAAAAGAAAAACAGAACACAGAAATAAGAAAATAAAAAGGGGCCTAAGTTCTACTGTGCACTTAGGCCCACTAGCTACAGGTGCGGCCCAGCCCACCTGGAGTCCCCTCCTTCCTCCTACTGCTCATCCGAGCTCGGTGGCCGCCGGGCGCTCGTCCAGGCCGCGGATGGCCACGCGGCGACCATCCACCGAGCCCCCGCACGGCTAAGGCCGCCCCCGTACCCCCGGGAAACCCTAGCTACCCCAGTTTTCCCCCCCTCGCTCTCTCTATCGCTCCCGCTGCGAGTTTGCCCGAGAGCTCGCCGCCGCGACGCTCGATCCCGCGGCCACCGTGCCCTGATTGCCCCGACGACGTGCCCGAACGGCTCCCCGCCGTCGACTACGTCGACTACGCCATCGGGACCGAGCCGAGCGCCTCTACTCTGACCGGAACGAGCTCGTCTTCAACCTTCGGATCGCCGGCGTTCGTCGCCGATTCCGGCTACCTCGCGCCCTCCCCGAGCTCACTGCCACTCCCTACGGCTCCGCTGTGAGCTCCCGCTTCTCCTCCCCCTCTCCGTTAGCTCGCCCACGTTCCGTAGCCGCCGTTGCCATCGCCGCCCGAAGCCCACTCCGCAACGGAGCTCGTCACCGTCGTCCTCGTCGATGTCGTGCTCACCCGAGCTCGCCACCATGCTCTAGGCCTCGCCAGGACCCCGTAGAGCCTCCCCAGTAGTCCTGCCGTGCCCTCTAGCCGCAGTTCGCGCGAGGGCCGAAGTTCGGCGTCCGCCTTGCCGCTCGCCGTCGACGTTCCCGACCACCGCAGCCTCTGCCACCACCCAGATCGCCTCGCCGTCGTCTTCTCGTTCGAACGAGTCCAGCCGCGTCCGATTTGAGCCACCGTAGCGCAAATCCGACGGCCTCCCGTGCGCGCCGCCGTGCGTTTTGGTCGCCGGCGTTGCTCCGGCCGCCGTGCTGACCTGGCGCCAACGTGGCCCTATGGGGGGCCACCCCAGTGAGGCTGCCAGGGGGCCCCGGCGCCCCAGTTGACCGCGTTGACTCTGGTCAATGCAGTTACTGTGCACTGACAGGTGGGCCCCGTCTGTAAATTAGGCTAATTAGACATTTTTATAAATAAAATTAATTTGTTAGATTAAAAACTCACTGACATATGGGGCCCACCCCTCTAATTAGACTGTTAGTTTAGTTTAAATTACTGTTAGACTAACAGAGGCTGACATGTGGGTCCCACTGGACCCACCTGTCTGGTTTGACTGGTCAGCCGACCTGTTGACCTGCTGACGTCAGCGTTACCTCATGCTGACGTCATAATTCATTTTTGCTAAATTCGGATAATTCCAGAAATTCAAATAATCTTTGAAAATTCATATCTTTTAAACCGTAACTCGGATGAAAATGTTTTCTACATGAAAGTTGCTCAGAACGACGAGACGAATCCGGATACGCAGTCCGTTCGTCCACCCCACCTCCCTAACCTATCGAACTTGCAACTTTCCCCCTCCGGTCCGTCTGTCCGAAACGCAAAACAGCGGGAATACTTTCCCGGATGTTCCCCCCTTCACCGGTACCACCTGCTGTCGCGTTAGGACACACCTAGCACTGCTCATTGTCATGTCACGCATCGTCATGTTTATGTTTGCATTGTATTTACTGTTTCTTCCCCCTCTTCTCTCCGGTAGACTACGAGACCGACACTGCTGCTGCCCAGTTCGACTACGGAGTTGACGACCCCTCCTACTTGCCAGAGCAACCAGGCAAGCCCCCCCCCTTGATCACCAGATATCGCCTATTCTTCTCTATACTGCTTGCATTAGAGTAGTGTAGCATGTTACTGCTTTCCGTTAATCCTATCCTGATGCATAGCCTGTCATTGTTGCTACAGTTGTTACCCTTACCTGCTATCCTACTGCTTAGTATAGGATGCTAGTGTTCCATCAGTGGCCCTACACTCTTGTCCGTCTGCCATGCTATACTACTGGGCCGTGATCACTTCGGGAGGTGATCACGGGTATATACTATATACATTATATACATGACACATGTGGTGACTAAAGTCGGGTCGGCTCGTGAGTACCCGCAAGTGATTCTGATGAGGGGGCTGAAAGGACAGGTGGCTCCACCCCGGTAGAGGTGGGCCTGGGTTCCTGACGGCCCCCGACTGTTACTTTGTGGCGGAGCGACAGGGCAGGTTGAGACCACCTAGGAGAGAGGTGGGCCTGGCCCTGGTCGGCGTTCGCGGATACTTAACACGCTTAACGAGATCTTGGTATTTGATCTGAGTCTGGCCATTTGGTCTATACGCACTAACCATCTACGCGGGAGTAGTTATGGGTATCCCGACGTCGTGGTATCAGCCGAAGCTCTTTTGACGTCAGCGACTGAGTGGCGCGCGCCGCATTGGACCGTAAGCTCGCGCTTGTATTAAGGGGGCTAGGTCTGCTTCCGGCCGCGTACGCAACGTGCAGGTGTGCATAGGGCGATGGGCCCAGACCCCTGCGCGCATAGGTTTAGACCGGCGTGCTGACCTCTCTGTTGAGCCTAGGTGGGGCTGCGACGTGTTGATCTTACGAGGCCGGGCATGACCCAGAAAAGTGTGTCCGGCCAAATGGGATCGAGCGTGTTGGGTTATGTGGTGCACCCCTGCAGGGAAGTTTATCTATTCGAATAGCCGTGTCCCTCGGTAAAAGGACGACCCGGAGTTGTACCTTGACCTTATGACAACTAGAACTGGATACTGAATAAAATACACCCTTCCAAGTGCCAGATACAACCCGGTGATCGCTCTCTAACAGGGCGACGAGGAGGGGATCGCCGGGTAGGATTATGCTATGCGATGCTACTTGGAGGACTTCAATCTACTCTCTTCTACATGCTGCAAGATGGAGGCTGCCAGAAGCGTAGTCTTCGACAGGATTAGCTATCCCCCTCTTATTCTGGCATTCTGCAGTTCAGTCCACTGATATGGCCCTTTACACATATACCCATGCATATGTAGTGTAGCTCCTTGCTTGCGAGTACTTTGGATGAGTACTCACGGTTGCTTTTCTCCCTCTTTTCCCCTTTCTATACCTGATTGTCGCAACCAGATGCTGGAGTCCAGGAGCTAGAGATCCCGAGGATGATTCTACATGGAGTTCGGCTTCGAGGAGTAGTTAGGAGGTCCCAGGCAGGAGGCCTTGCCTTTTCGATCTGTATCCAGTTTGTGCTAGCCTTCTTAAGGCAAACTTGTTTAACTTATGTCTGTACTCAGATATTGTTGCTTCCGCTGACTCGTCTGTGATCGAGCACTTGTATTCGAGCCCTCGAGGCCCATGGCTTGTATTATGATGCTTGTATGACTTATTTATGTTTTAGAGTTGTGTTGTGATATCTTCTGTGAGTCCCTGATCTTGATCGTACACATTTGCGTGCATGATTAGTGTACGGTCAAATTGGGGGCGTCACAAGTTGGTATCAGATCCGACTGCCTGTAGGAATCCCCCTTTCCAACTCCTTGGCCGAAGTCGAGTCTAGACATTGCAAAAACTTTTACTAACATGGCTGTGTGTCTTACGGGCCCACGTCGCCATTGGGTGGTATTAGGATCTTTTACTCCTTGTCTATACTCTAGGACTCTGATCTCTCTTCTATTCAGGTTAAGTGAATCTTACTAAATCTAACATTAGGATCTCGTTATCACTTTCACCCGGAGAGCCCCTTATTACTGATGATCGTCTGCTGCACGTGAAGACCCTGAAGATACTCTCCGCTAATAACCCGAGAACTTGTGTTCATTGCTTTTGCAATTCCCTTTCATCGATAAACTCCTATGGATAACCACGTATACTCGCCATTCATACAATGTTTCCCAGTTGATCTTGTTATTACAAGATACCCCGAAATTCTCTCTGTTGTTCCGAGAATCCTTTGAGCTTACTGCCTTGCTGTTCTTTGTCACCTGAATACCCCTACGGATAATTCTCGCACTTACCGAGTATCCGGTCATCCCCAGTTGATTCAAGTATTCCACAATAGTCTTCAAAATACTATTCGATCTTCCGAAAATCCTCAGGAGCCTATTGCTCTCGAAATTCTTGTTTGCAGCGGTACTACCGCTTGGAGGGGATGTAATTTTTTACTACCGCTCTTGGGAGCGGTACTACCGCGGCTACTTCCGTGGCTACTGATACGTCTCCAACGTATCTATAATTTATGAAGTCATCATGCTATTATATTATCAATCTTAGATGTTTTATATGCATTTATATGCTATTTTATATGATTTTTGGGACTAACCTATTAACCTAGAGCCCAGTGCCAGTTTCTGTTTTCTCCTTGTTTTTGAGTTTTACAAAAAAGGAATATCAAACGGAGTCCAATTGACGTGCCAATTTTTGACGATTTTTTATGGAACAAAAGAAGACCCCGGAGTAAAAGAGTTGGGCCAGGAGAGTCCCGGGGCGACCACGAGGGTGGGGGGCGCGCCCACTGCCCCCCTTCCCCCCCCAGGCGCGTGGGCTTGCCTTGTGTACACCTCGGGCACCTCCTTGACGTGAGACCGATGCCAAAAATTCCTATAAATACAGAAACCTCGGAAAATTAACCTCGATCCGAAGTTCCGCCGCCGCAAGCCTCTGTAGCCACGAGAAATCAATCTAGACCCTCTCCGGCACCCTGCCGGAGGGGGCCATCATCACCGGAGGCCATGGGGGAGGATCTCGGAGGGGCCATCATCACCATGAAGGCCAAGGACCAGAGGGGGAGGCCATGGAGGAGGAAGCACAAGGGGGAGAACCTCTCCTCCTCTCTCTTGGTGGCACCGAAGTGCCATCGAGAGGGGAATCATCGCCGCGGTGATTGTCTTCATCAACATCACCATCATCATCACCACCCTCATTTCTTTTACGCGGTCCACTCTCCCGCACCCCGCTGTAATCCCTACTTGAACATGGTGCTTTATGCCACATATTATGATCCAATGATGTGTTGCCATCCTATGATGTTTTGAGTAGATATCCTTTGTCTTTGGGTTGATTGATGATCTAGATTGGTACGAGTTGTATGTTGTATTTTGGTGTTGTCCTATTGTGCCCTCCGTGTCGCGCAAGCGTGAGGGATTCCCGCTGTAGGGTGTTGCAATACGTTCATGATTCACTTATAATGGGTTGGTGAGTGACTGAAACACAAACCTGAGTAAGGGGGTTGTTGCGTATGGGAATAAAGAGGACTTGATGCTTTAATGCTATGGTTGGGTTTTACGTTAATGATCTTTAGTAGTTGCGGATGCTTGCTAGAGTTCCAATCATAAGTGCATATGATCCAAGAAGAGAAAGT
Organism: Triticum aestivum; assembly: GCF_018294505.1. Lineage (NCBI taxonomy): Eukaryota > Viridiplantae > Streptophyta > Magnoliopsida > Poales > Poaceae > Triticum > Triticum aestivum. The sequence goes on from NC_057814.1 coordinate 546,713,397, forward strand.
ATGTTAGCTTATGCCTCTCCCTCATATGAAATTGCAATGACGACTATCGGTCTTGTTAACAATTGCCTAGGACAATTCCGCACACCGATCCACCATTATTCCACACTCGCTATTTATAATATTTAGTAATATATTCTAACTTCGTGATAACAGCACCTACTTTTATGTTTTAAGCTCTCCGATATCATGCAAAGTTATCCTCTTCATACCCACAACGTAGTTTTATTTCTCGTTTCTAGTTGGAAGCAAACGTTCGGTGTACGTAGAGTCGTATCAGTGGCAGATAGGACTTGAGAGAATATTGATCTTACCTTTAGCTCCTTGTGGGTTCGACACTCCATACTTATCACTTCCACCATTAGGAATTGCTACGATGATTCCCTGCACTTGGGGATTATCAAGCTCTTTTCTGGCGCCGTTGCCGGGGAGCAATAGCGTGGGGTTGATATTCTCGTGTGTGCTTGTTTGCTTTCTTCACTAAGTAGATTTTTTTTCCTTTTTGTTTCTGTTTAGTTGTGGGTGAAACATACAAAAAATTTAAAGAATGAAAATACAAAAAAAATTACTTGCCTCTCATGCCTAAAAAGTTTTTCAAAAAGAGAAGTGATTGGAAAGTTATGCATTGAAGAAGTGAGGGTCGACCTTGAGCACTTGTGTTCATGCTCATGGAAACAATGTAGAATTTTTCATGGAAGTTTCTCTGTAAATAATTATCCCCTTGTATATATCCATTGTATTATAAAAATAATGTGCCAAGCTTTGGTTTTAGGATGATTAGATTGCTTGTTTACTATGTGCAGAACAAAAACAAAAACTTTGGCTGTAGTGCATGAATTTACATTTTTTTAATGGAAGGTCAAATGGGTCTGAAACTTTTTGCACATTACTTCTGTACAAATTCTTCAAATTTTCAAATTTATTTCATAATTTTAGGAGTTACAGAAGTTTGCTAAACTTCCAGATTACTACAGACTGTCCTGTTTAAGACAGATTCTGTTTTTGATGCATTGCTTGCTTGTTTTGATGAAACTATCAATTTCTATCAGTGGATTAAGCCATGGAAAAGTTATATTACAGCAGCTATAATGCAAAAACAAAATATGAATTGGTTTTCAACAGTACTTATAGTAGTGATTTTCTTTGTTATACTAACGGATCTCACAAGTTTTTGTTAAAGTTCTGTGTGGATGAAGTGTTCGAAGATCGAGGAGCTATCAATATGAGAAGAATAAAGAGAGGCAAGAGTTCAAGCTTGGGGATGCCCAATGCACCCCAAGTAAATATTTAAGAGGATACTCAAGCATCTAAGCTTGGGGATGCCCCGGTTGGCATCCCATCTTTCTTCTTCAACAAATATCGGTATACCTCGGTTTTTGTTTTGCTCACATGATTTGTGTCCTTTGTGCTTTTTTTTTTGTTTTTCTTCAAGAACCATGCTAGTGTGAGATGTCCCTTCATCAATTTATAGAATACTTCATGTGCTTCACTTATATCTTTTAAGTATGATCTTATAGAATTGCTCTTTGTGCTTCACTTAAATCTTTTGAGTATGGTTTTATAGAATGCTTCGTGTGCTTCACTTAAACATTTTGAGCTTGGTTAGTCTATATTAATTGTAGAATGCTCCATGAACTTCACTTATATCTTTTGGAGTATGAATAATACTATCATTTAAAGTGGGTTTGGAAGAGTGTCAACTTTAGGAATTAGTGATCCCACTATTTGGAGGGTGTTGAATCTTAGTGTGATATTTATGAAAGTGGATTTGGAAGAGTGTCAACTTTAGCTAGTAATGATTCCACTATTTCGGAAGAGGTTCCAATTGAGTATGAGAACAAAGGTGCTATCCATGATGCTACTGAAAATTATTATGAGGGAGGAATACATGCTTGTAGGAGTTGCAGTAATATCAAGTTTCCTCTCTAAGTGCTTAAAGTTTTGAAGATATACTTGTTTTTCCTTCCTATGCTAGTTGATTGTTGTTCTTATAAATTGTGTGCTCACAAAATCCCTAGGCATAGGAAGTGGGTTATGTTTAAATGTGCTAGTCATATTCTTCATGATGCTCTCTTTATGTTTCAATTCTTTCTTTTATGTGAGCATCATTGAAATCATCATGCCTAGCTAAAAGGCATTAAAGAAAAGCGCTTGTTGGGAGACAACCCAATATTTACCCTTACTGTTTTTGTGTGTTTACATGATTAATCTACTGTATTAATCATGTTTTATAGCTTTTGTTTCAATAAAGTGCCAAGTAAGACCTTTGGGAAGACTTGGGTGAAAGTTAATGTGATCTTGCTGTAAAAAACAGAAACTTTGCGCTCACGAGATTAGCTGTCATTTTTTACAGAAGAGTGATTTTGAGTTGATTCTTTTTGCAGAAGATTAATAGACAAATTCCTCACGTCCACCAATTTATTTCATAATTTTTGGAGTAGCATAAGTATGGTTTATGTTCAGATCATTACATACTGTTCTGTTTCTGACAGATTCTGTTTTCATTGCATAGTTTGCTTGTTTTCTAGTTTCTATGGCTTATATGTCTCAATATAAATTGTAGAAATGATATGGTACAGTAGACATTGTGTGGGAAAAATTATGAACCTTGTCTTAGACAATACCAAAGTGGATGGTTTACTCTTTATCATACTAACCTATCTCACGAAGTTTTGTTAAGTTTTGTGTGATTGAAGTTTTCAAGCTTTGGGTGAGATATCGATATGAGGAGAATAAGGAGTGGAAAGACCCTAAGCTTGGGGATGCCCAAGGCACCCCAAGGTAATATTCAAGGAAGACTCAAGTACCTAAGCTTGGGGATGCCCCGGAAGGCATCCCCTCTTTCGTCTTCAAAACTATTGGTATACCTTACTCGGAGCTATATTTTTATTCGTCACATGATATGTGTTTTGCTTGGAGCGTATTTTCAATTTTACTTGCTGAATGAAAAATAATCCTCCCATGGCTAGTTAATTATTTGACTACTCAGTGTTCTTCACTCATATCTTTTGGAGTAGTTTGTCATTTACTCATGTGCTTCACGTATATCCTATGAGTAAATGGTTGAATGAATTGAATGTCATAAATCTGAATTTATATATGTTTCATATGCTTATAACATGGGGAGTAATGACTTCACACATAATAAGTATAGGTAGTAAACTTATTGAAAGTTAGCAAACGTAGAATTGGTCACTTGAACAATTCATGCAAGAATATTGAAGGAAGAGGGATTTCACATATAAATATACTATCTTGGACATCTTTTGTAATTGTGAGCACTCATTAAAATATGACATGATAAAAGGTTGATGTTGGACAAGGAAGACAACGTAATGGGTTATGTTTTCTTATATCCGAAATAAAGTATATTGTCTTGGATCATCCAACATGTTGAGCTTGCCTTTCCCCCTCATGCTAGCCAAATTCTTTGCATCAAGTAGAGATACTACTTGTGCTTCCGAATATCCCTTAAACTAGTTTTGCCATGAGAGTCCACCATACCTACCTATGGATTGAGTAAGATCCTTCAAGTAAGTTGTCATCGGTGCATGCAATAAAAATTGCTCTCTAAATATGTATGATCTATTAGTGCGAAGAAAATAAGCTTTATACGAACTTGTGATAGGGAAGAAATAAAAGCGACGGACTGCATAATAAAGGTCTCTATCACAAGAGGCAATATAAAGTGACGTTCTTTTGCATTAAGATTTTGTGCATCCAACCATAAAAGCGCATGACAACCTCTGCTTCCCTCTGCGAAGGGCCTATCTTTTACTTTTATTCTTCTACCTTATGCAAGAGTCATGGTGATCTTCACCTTTCCTTTTTACATTTTATCCTTTGGCAAGCACATTGTGTTGGAAAGATCCCGATATATATATCCAATTGGATGTAAGTTATCATGAACTATTATTGTTGACATTACCCTTGAGGTAAAAGGTTGGGAGGCAAAACTATAAGCCCCTATCTTTCTCTGTGTCCGATTAAAACTTTGAACCCATAAATATCACGTGAGTGTTAGCAATTGTGAAAGATTAAATGATAGTTGAGTATGTGGAGTTTGCTGAATCAAAGCTCTGACATAGACCCTTCCTGAAAATAAGATGAATTGCAATTGTTTGATGACTGAGAATATAGTTTGTTAGTTTCAAGAAAGTTTATGATCTATACTTTAACATGTGAATAGCTTGTTACTTGATCATGAAAAGTTTTATGAGATGAGCTACTGTTATGACATATAATGATGCTAGAAAAGTGATTGAAACTATCATTGATCAAACTTAAGCACTTGCTAGCATTCACACTTCATAAATTATTTCTTTTATCATTTACCTACTCGAGGACGAGCAGGAATTAAGCTTGGGGATGCTGATACGTCTCCAACGTATCTATAATTTATGAAGTCTTCATGCTATTATATTATCAATCTTAGATGTTTTATATGCATTTATATGCTATTTTATATGATTTTTGGGACTAACCTATTAACCTAGAGCCCAGTGCCAGTTTATGTTTTCTCCTTGTTTTTGAGTTTTACAGAAAAGGAATATCAAACGGAGTCCAATTGACGTGCCAATTTTTGACGATTTTTTATGGACCAAAAGAAGACCCCGGAGTAAAAGAGTTGGGCTAGGAGAGTCCCGAGGCGTCCACGAGGGTGGGGGGCGCCCCCCCAGGCGCGTGGGCCTGCCTCGTGGACACCTCGGGCACCTCCTTGACGTGAGACCGACGCCAAAAATTCCTATAAATACAGAAACCTCGGAAAATTAACCTAGATCGGAAGTTCCGCCGCCGCAAGCCTCTGTAGCCACGAGAAATCAATCTAGGCCCTCTCTGGCACCCTGCCGGAGGGGGCCATCATCACCGGAGGCCATGGGGGAGGATCCCGGAGGGGCCATCATCACCATGAAGGCCAAGGACCAGAGGGGGGAGGCCATGGAGGAGGAAGCACAAGGGGAAGAACCTCTCCTCCTCTCTCTTGGTGGCACCGAAGTGCCATCGAGAGGGGAATCATCGCTGCGGTGATCGTCTTCATCAACATCACCATCATTATCACCACCCTCATCTCTTTTACGCGGTCCACTCTCCCGCACCCCGCTATAATCCCTACTTGAACATGGTGCTTTATGCCACATATTATGATCCAATGATGTGTTGCCATCCTATGATGTTTTGAGTAGATATCCTTTGTCTTTGGGTTGATTGATGATCTAGATTGGTATGAGTTGTATGTTTTATTTTGGTGTTGTCCTATTGTGTCCTCCGTGTCGCGCAAGCGTGAGGGATTCCCGCTGTAGGGTGTTGCAATATGTTCATGATTCACTTATAGTGGGTTGGTGAGTGACTGAAACACAAACCTGAGTAAGGGGGTTGTTGCGCATGGGAATAAAGAGGACTTGATGCTTTAATGCTATGGTTGGGTTTTACCTTAATGATCTTTAGTAGTTGCGGATGCTTGCTAGAGTTCCAATCATAAGTGCATATGATCCAAGAAGAGAAAGTATGTTAGCTTATGCCTCTCCCTCATATGAAATTGCAATGACGACTATCAATCTTGTTAACAATTGCCTAGGACAATTCCGCACACCGATCCACCATTATTCCACACTCGCTATTTATAATATTTAGTAATATATTCTAACTTTATGATAACAGCACCGACTTTTATGTTTTAAGCTCCCCGATATCATGCAAAGTTATCCTCTTCATACCCACAACGTAGTTTTATTTCTCGTTTCTAGTTGGAAGCAAACGTTCGGTGTACCTAGAGTCGTATCAGTGGCAGATAGGACTTGAGAGAATATTGATATTACCTTCAGCTCCTTGTGGGTTCGACACTCCATACTTATCACTTCCACCATTGGGAATTGCTACGATGATTCCCTGCACTTGGGGATTATCAAGCTCTTTTCTGGCGCCGCTGCCGGGAGCAATAGCGTGGGGTTGATATTCTCGTGTGTGCTTGTTTGCTTTCTTCACTAAGTAGATTTTTTTCCACCTATAAAAGGGGGTCTTCTTCCCCAATGAACTTTATCCTTTGAGCTCGTGTTCTTGCCCCATTGTTGACCTTCTTCGGGCTTGCTAACTCTCAATCCCTCCATGGATTCTTGCTAGTTTTTGAGGGAAAAGAGAGAGGAGATCTAGATCCAAATTTCCAGCAATCACTTTCTCCTCTATGTGAGGGGAACCCCTTGGATCTAGATCTTGGAGTTCTTGGTGTTCTCCTTCTTGTTCTTCCTCTCATTTTCCTCCCTAGCATTAGTTGCTTCGGTGGGATTTGAGAGAGAAGGACTTGAGCACTCTGTGTGCCCTTGCCATTGCATTTGGTGCATCGGTTTGAGTTCTTCATTTCATACGTGGAAGTTACAAGTTGAGAAACTTATTACTCTTGGGTGCTTGGTACCCTTGAGCTTGTTCCTCTTGGGTGCTTGGGCGCCCTAGACGGTTGGTGGTGTTCGGAGCTCAATCATTGTGGTGTAAAGCTCTGGGCAAGCGTCGGGGTCTCCAATTAGGTTGTGGAGATCGCCCCGAGCAATTGGACGGGTTCCGGTGACCGCCCCCAAGGGTTGCCAAAGTGTACGGGTTCGGTGACCGCCCCCAAGGGTTGCCATTTGTACGGGTTCGATGACCGCCCTCAAGGATACCTTAGTGGAATCACGGCATCTTGCATTGTGCGAGGGTGTGAGGAGATTACGGTGGCCCTAGTGGCTTCTTGGGGAGCATTGTGCCTCCACACCGCTCCAAACGGAGATTAGCATCCGCAAGGGTGTGAACTTCGGGATACATCATCATCTCCGCGTGCCTCGGTTATCTCTTACCCGAGCCCTTTACTTATGCACTTTACTTTGTGATAGCCATATTGTTTCTTGTCATATATCTTTCTATATCATAGTTGTTTATCTTGCTTAGCATAAGTTGTTGGTGCACATAGGTGAGCCTAGTTGTTGTAGGTTTTGTGCTTGACAAATTAACCGCTAGGTTTATTCCGCATTTGTTCAAGCCTAAACCAGAATTATTTTGAAGCGCCTATTCACCCCCCCCCTCTAGGCGACATCCTTGATCTTTCACATGATATTATATTATTAATCTTGGATGTTTTATATGCATTATTATACTATTTTATATCATTTTTGGGACTAACCTATTAAACTAGTGCCAACTACCAGTTGTTTTTTTCTTGTTTTTTGCCTTTACAGAAAATCAATACCAAACGGAGTCCAAATAGAACGAAACTTTTTGGTGGTTTTCTTGGACCACAAGACACCCTGGAAGCTTCAGGAGGAGGCCAGAAGAGCCACGGGGTGGCCACAAGCTCACATGGCGCGCCCTAGGGGGTGCACGCCCCCCAAGCTTGTGGGCCCTATCGGATGTGGGGTTCCGGCAAACCCTTAAGGTTCGAACACTGGGGTGCGCGCGAAGTCTTTCCCTCCTACCGATCTATGCCCTAGCTCGCTAAGATCTCGCGGACGAACTCGACGAACTCGCAACACAGAAAGACACGAGGTTTATACTGGTTCAGGCCACCCTTGTGGTGTAATACCCTACTCCAGTGTGGTGGTGGTGGATTGCCTCTAGGGCTGATGATGAACAGTACAAGGGAAGAACAGCCTCCCGAGGTTGAGGTGTTCTTGTGGCTAGGATAGGTTCTCAATCGGGTTGGATCAAGCTAAGATCCCATGCCCCTACTTTGGTGGCTAGCTCTACTTATATAGGCCCTGGTCCTCTTCCCAAATATCAAGCGGGAAGGGAGCCAGCAACGGCGGGCAAATTTGAAGGGGGACAGCTAGTACAAGCTATCCTGACAAAAGTGGTCTTCGCCTACGAAAAGCTCTGGTGGTGACGCCGTCTTGGGCTCCACGATGACCTCCGTCTTGCCGTCCTCCTGGTCTTGGTCTCGTTGCACCAATATAGCAACCTTTGCCTGATGCCTCGGTACTCTTCGCCTGCGCTGGCCTCCTTAACACCAAAGAGGAAATAAGGACGCTGCGCGCACTGGCGCCCGCCTGGCGCCCGCCTGGTGTCGTTTGTCATGGCTCACGTCCCGAGAGCCTCGTGAGCTTTTGCCCCGCCTTGATATCTCCACTCCTTGTGAGCCTGCCTGGCTAGGCTACTCCAGAGGAGGTCTTGCGTCGTCCGCCTCGCGAGGCTTGGACCCTCGCGAGGGTCTTGGATGCCTTGTTGATGAAGATGGGCCGTACGGCCTGCTGGCTTAGCCACGCTGTGGGCCGCAGGCAGGCAAGCCTGGGGACCCCCGTTCCCAGAACGCCGACAGGCCCCCCGTGGCACTTCCAGCCCTAATTCTTCTTTTGTAAATACCCAAATATTCCCTGTAGACCAAGGGGCACACAAAAAAAACTTTTCTGCCGCCGCAAGTTTCTGTCCTCGTGAGATCCCATCTGGAGACCTGATCCGGTACTCAGCTGGAGGGGGGTTTGATCACGGAGGGCTTCTACATCAACCTTGCTGCCCTTCCGATGATGTGTGAGTAGTTTACCACAGACCTACGGGTCCATAGCTAGTAGCTAGATGACTTCTTCTCTCTCTTTGATCTTCAATACAATGTTCTCCTTGATGTTCTTGGATATCTATTCGATGTAATCTTCTTTTGCGGTGCGTTTGTTGAGATCCGATGAATTGTGGGTTTATGATCAGATTATCTATGAATATTATTTGAGTCTTCTATGAACACTTTTATGCATGATTAAGATAGCTTTGTATTTCTCTTCGATCTATTGATTTGGTTTGGTCGACTGGATTGATTTTTCTTGCCATGGGAGAGGTGCTTAACTTAATACACTAGATGCATGCTGGATAGCGGTCGATGTGTGGAGTAATAGTAGTAGATGCAGGAAGGAGTTGGTCTACTTGTCACGTACGTGATGCCTATATTCATGATCATTGGCTTAGATATCGTCATAACTATGCGCTTTTCTATCAATTGCTCAACATTAATTTGTTTACCCACCGTATGCGTTCTTTCAAGAGAGAAGCCTCTAGTGAAAACTATGCCCCAGGGTCTATCTTTTATCATATAATTTTCAGATCTACAAAACCAAAAATCCAAAAATATCTTGTTATAATTTATTTACCTTTACTTTATTTTGCACTTTTATTTATCTTTTAACCTATCTCTATCATATCTCATCCTTGCAAGTAACCGTGAAGGGATTGACAACCCCTTTATCGCATTGGTTGCAAATATTTGTTTGTTTGTGTAGATACAACCATTGGTGACTTGTGTGTTCCTCCTACTTGATTGATACCTTGGTTCTCGACTGAGGAAATATTCATCTCTACTTTGTTGCATCACCCTTTCCTCTTCAAGGGAAAAACCAACACAAACTCAAGAAGTAGCAGGGCACCCCATGTCGGGGATATACCCCGCGGTATGACCCGGCCGGACTTGGCGGTTTACTTGAGACCCGGTTTACACTTGGTGATTCACTGGCGACCCGCCCTGACCAGACAGTTTACAAGCAACCTGCCTGAAAATTATGACTCACTGATATCTCCGCTCCTCGTGAGCCTGCCTGGCTAGGCTACTCCAGAGGAGGTCTTGCGTCGTCCGCCTCGCGAGGCTTGGACCCTCGCAAGGGTCTTGGATGCCTTGTTGATGAAGATGGGCCGTACGGCCTGCTGGCTTAGCCACGCTGTGGGCCGCAGGCAGGCAAGTCTGGGGACCCCCATTCCCAGAACGCCGACAGTAGCCCCCGGGCCCAAGGTGCGCTCGGGCTTGGCTTCGCGGTGAAGCCAAGGGTCAAGTTCGGAGCACCGCGGGCCCTAAAAGCCTGTGGCCTCGGTTGACGCATGGCGGTTGATTGGACGTGGGCGTCTCCGCTTCCCCACGCTGCTTTTGAATCCGCCTAGCTATGCGCGCCCCTCGGCCTACACATTTATTCCTCCGTCGTCTGCGTCCCGCTTCCCCAATCCCCCTGCTTCCTTGAGACTCTGCTTCCCTTCTCCGATCCGACCTGCCCTCCCCCTACTTCGTTGCCATGGCGCCAAAACAAGCGGACAAGGGGAAGAAGCCAATGTCTCCGTCAGGCGCATCTTCGGCTGTCGAGCCGGCGCTAGGCCGATCCCGGGTGCTCAACGACGAGGCCATGGACAAGGTGTGTCCGATGCTCGCTTCCAGCTTCAACGAGTGGGGAGAGACGGTGGCTTGGCCTACGTCTCGCACTCGCATGGCTTGGGCAGCCACCGAGGTCCCAATCTTCATAGATGCCCTCTGGGCTGGCCTGATTCCTCCCTTCTCTGCCTTCCTCAACGCGGTGCTAGAGCATTACCAGATCCACATGCTGCATCTTGACCCCCAATCGGTGACTCTTCTTGATGTCTTCGCCTTCGTGTGCGAAGCCATGGTGGGCATCGCTCCTTTGGTGGCCCTCCTCCGTCATTTCTTCTCATTGCACCTGGCTGACCCTCAGCAATGCTCGGGGTGCGTGAGCTTCCAGGCCGTGGCTGCGACTGCGGGCGCGGGGATTGACTTCGAGCTCCCTTCATCCACGAGCGAGTTTCGTACGCGATGGGTGTTTGTCGATGCCGGCGTGCTCAGCCCCCTGCTTCGTCTCCCAACGGGGCCCGCTGTTCCAAACTCCGGCTGGAGCCACTAGAAGCTCTCGAGCCCCCGCCTTGCCCTCGTCTGGACCAGGCTGAGGCTGCTTAAGGACCACGGCGTGACCGCGCCGATGGTGGTGAAGGAGTTCGTCAAACGCCGGGTTGCTCCGCTTCAGCGCTACTCTCGCCCAATGTGGACCTTGCTCAACAGTCAGGACCACATGAGGTTCCAGGAGTCTGGGCTCCCTCTTGGGACGCGGCAAACAGTGCTCAAGGTCTTGACGGGTGTCCCTTTGCCGGCCGAAATGCTGGGAAGAATTTCCTGCTGTATCGCTGCAAGAACAAGGATGAGTTTGCAGCGAGCATGCCTTCCTTCGATGAATGGGGGCTGCGGCCGATCGGACTGGTGGGGCCCCGCGAGAACCCCGTCGTCATGGTTCCCTTCTTCACCGCCGGTGCCGAGCTCGCCCCAGGTGAAGGTGCGGGAGAGCGAGCTCCGACGGGGGCCGGTGGCTCGAGTCCTGAGGAACACACGCCGAATGGTGATCCTGGGGCGTCGACTTCAGGGGCCTGCGACCCCCCTCCTGAGGCGCCGGTTATTGAGGAGGTGCAGCATGTGGCTCCCGAGGCCAAGGCTCCAGGAGCCTCGGGAGGTTGTGGTGAAACGGTGCCCGGCTGTTTGCCGCAACCGGGCACCCCTGAAGATATCCTTCCGGGCTCTTCTTCGGCCCCGCTGCGCACCGGCCGTCACGTCCAGTGTTTCGGTCGTCTTTGTGTGGACTTCAAGGAGCTCCGCAAGAGGAAAGGATCCCCTAGTGGCAGCAACATCTTCGGGCCGTTGAAGCGGCGAAAGTACATCGCCATTGACGCGTAAGTACCTTGTTGTCACGGCTTCCTGCGTGTTGCCTCCTTATCCTGACGTCAGCTCTCCAGGGCTCCTTCTGTTGAAGATGTTGCGTCTCCCGAGAAGCGGCCTCCTCCTTCATCAACTCCCCCATCCGCCTTGAGCGTTCCTGGTCTTCCTACCGCCCTTGGAGCTGGGTTGGTCGGGGGAGCATCTCTGCCTTCGCGGCGCGCTGAGCCCGCAGCTTGGCCATCCCTCTCCCAAGGTCTGGCGTGGAGCTTCGCGGGCGTACCCAAGGCTCCTCCTTCGCTCATGGGCAGCGGCTGGCTGGCTTCGGTCTTTGGTTCCTCTTCAAGCAGCGAGCCTCGGCCGGCTTGGGCTCCTCGCGAGGACGAGCTAGCGTCAGGTGCGGCGTCAGCCCCCAGCCCCCTGCCGAGGGGTGGCGCGCCGCCTGGCGCCCCGCCCGCAGCCCCCGAGGCGGAGGACATGGAGGGTCGAGCGTTCAAGCTCGAGCACGGGCGGAGCGTGGTTCGTCACGAGCTCTTCCAGGAGGCGATGGGCGCGATGAGCCGACTTGGTGAAGAGCTCGCGGGTGTTGACTCGCGCCTTGAGGCCGAAGGTCTCCGGCTAGTGGAGGAGCGGCGCAAGCTGAGGGTGGCCATCAACCTCGGTCGCTATCAGCGCGACCTTGAGAACGCGAAGGCCGAGGCGTCCCTCAAGATCGCACATGAAGCCCGCTTCCAAGCCTTGGAAGAGGCTCGCGAGGCTGCGGAGGAACGCGCGTGGGAGCTCCAGGCCTGGAGCGCATCCCTTGAGCAGCAGGTGGAGGCACGCAGGGCCGCTCTTGCATCACTAAGGGGGACACCCGCGGAGGATGAGGAGGTCCGGAAGCACGGTGAGACGCTGGCCCTGGAAGCCGTGGAGTGCAGCCTCGAGCTCGAGCAACTGGAGACGAGGGAACGTCAAGTTGATCAAGTGGAAGATGCCGTCGGGGCTCGCGAGGCCGGAGTTGAGGAGGAGGTGAATCACCGGGTGGTCGAGGTTCGCGTGGACCTGGAGGGTAGGTACGACCTGAAGCTGAAGCTCGCGGGTATGGAGGATGCGGGCAGGGCAGCTGCCCTCAGGCCCAGGTTGGATGAGGCTGAGAGGCGCGCGGAGGCCACGGCCGCTACCCTGGTTACGGCGCAGGCGGACTTGGCCTCCGCCCGCGCCGAGCTGTGTTCCCTTCGTAGACGGGTTGATGACGCTGAGGCCGTTGCACGGCAGAACACAGAGGAAGTGCTCCAACGACGAACACTGGAACGCGAGCATGCTCCTTTGCTTCAGGATCTTCGGAACAGGGCCAACACCGCCCTGGGCCATATTTACGACGTGGAGGTGCCGGCCCCTCACTCGAATGACTATGCTAGCCATCTGATCTTCTTCACTGAGGTTGTGACGCGCCTGGAGGCTCGATCTGCCAGAGCTCGCAAGCTTGTGGAGGAAAGGGGGCGTGGCCTGCTTGAGCGCGCTTTCTCCCGAGTCTTCAGCCACCTTCTGAATGCCGACCCCAACTTTGATTTCGACGCCGCCATCGCCCCCGTTCCAACGGTCGTCCGGGATGACCTGGCGCGTTGGGTTGAAGACAACATGGACACGTTGGTCAGGGCCTTCACTTCGGAAGATGACAGGGTGGTGGTCGCCGCAGACGAAGGCGACGTGGTGGACGACGGCGTCAGGGGCGTTGCCGGCGGTGGCGACGTTGCTGATGAAGACGATGATGACACGAGTGATGCCTCCGCGGGTGATGTAGCAAGCGACATTTCTGGCTGAGCCCATGTTCTCCTATCGTTTCATCCTACACACGAAGCTCGGGCATGGCCCTTGGAAAACTTGTAAGAGCATTTTGGGAGGGGAGCCCCTCATGTAAGCAAACTGCAGTTTTTACTTTCCTATGTGATGCGAGTTTGTGTCCTCATGAGCTCGTGAATCCGGGTGCGAGTTCTCTGTCGTGGTTTACCTTAGTCAGTGCCAGCTTTGAGTTGGGTCGCGACGCGTCGAGTTTCTGAGAACCCTGCGGAGCTCGTCGCCCCGTCAGAAGGGGCCCCACTAGAGGTGAGCACCAGTTGTAGTGCTAGCGCGCACTTGGCGTGCGCGCTTCGCGATGTCCCGCTCGCGAGGAGCTCGTGACGGGAAAGCGACGGACATGAGTCCCAAACAAAACGAGGTTCAGAAGGCAAGAAATTGCTCGAACGAGAAAAGGATCCCCCCGCGCACATCAATAAAAACTCAACTTCAACTCAAATCCAGATCCAGAAAGCAAAGCTACAGAGAAAGAGATCCAAAGCAAAGGACCGCGTCCGGCACCTAGTCTAGTCTTCTGGTCTTCAAGTCTTCTCACCAGCGCGGAGCTAAGTGCTTCCACTAGGCGTGGGAGGGAGCCCCAGGGCATGAGGCCGGCACCCCTGAGACTCCGGGGCGTGTACAGCCCCAACTCATTATTACGTGAGAGTGTCACGGGCGGCAAGCTTCACAGGCACTGGGCCTTCTTCACAGGTACTGGCCTTGCTTCATATCACCAGACGAGGGCCCCGCCTTGCACCACCCTTGACCTCCTTTGAGCCGACCGGTCACCGGGACGACACGAAGGAGGGAAAGAGGACGCCAGCGGTGCCCCCGGCGACCACAGGTCCTCTGCCGGGGGAAGGGTTGTCGAGGCCTCCCTGGCAGAGGGCCTACCTCCAGGTGTCGCCAGGCATCGCACGCCGCGGGGAGGGGCCTTGCTCCTGGCTCCCTCCCGGCGGCCCCCAGCATGTCTCCCTTGTTGGAACGGGTGTTGCCGTGCCAGGGTCATCGATCGACGCTGCAAACTGATTCATCTGCAGCCCATGGTTAGCATAAGCCTGTTCCTGAGAGATTAGCGGTACCCTGTAGTTGCGGTCGCCGGCGCGATCGTTGTGCTTCTCCGTTGGTTCTTGGAAGGCTTCGTCTCCTAGCGCCCCCTCTCCCCAATCTTCTCCAATGAATGAGCCGGGGTCGTCCTCTGGTGCGTACTCTTGGTCCATCATGCGGGGCACGTAGGCTTCCGGGGCCGTCACCCCGAACACCTCGCTGTGGTGCCCCATGCTCCATGTTGCTCGGCCCAGGGTGGCGTCCTGAGGATGGTAGTGTGGCATCCGGCTGGGACCATGGAGGGCAACGCTTGCGCTCGTGCTTGTCGCGGGCGGCATGGGGGAGTCTGAGCCCCCTACGCCGCTGGTCGTGCTGATGTTGATGAAGCCCCCGGGCGTAGTTGATGGCGCGCGGATGTGGTGAGGTTCACTGCGCGGCCCTGCAGTGGCCTGAGGAGGAAGTCGATAGCAGAAGGGTGGTGCTCCCGACGCCGCTGCATCCAGCAGCTCGGCAACACGCTCCAGCAGCGTATCCCGGCCGCTCTCCATCAGCCTGCATCGCAACAGCTCCCTTGCCACCGTGGGTGCCGCCCGCATGTTTGCTTGCTCCCGCCGTGAATGCGGTGCCTTTGCCGCGGCATGACTCGCCGCTCTTGCCGCGACTCGTACTTGCCGCGGGGTGAGGGTGGACGACGCCTGGCCGCGCTGCCCGCGCCCGGCGGAGTTTGGCGGCGCTCGTGCCGCCTGGAGTGCGGGGTCCAGATCTTCATGGGCAGGCGGCGCTGCCCGGGCTGGCCGGACTGCCAGCGATCGGAGCCGGCCCTTGAGTCATCCGACATCGTGGCTGCGGAGCGTCGGCGAGCTGGTTGGTGGAGAAGAAGCTCCGGCGCACCCCTACCTGGCGCGCCAAATGTCGGATGTGGGGTTCCGGCAAACCCTTAAGGTCGAACACTGGGGTGCGCGTGAAGTCTTTCCGTCCTACCGATCTATGCCCTAGCTCGCTAAGATCTCGCGGACGAACTCGACGAACTCGCAACACAGAACGACACGAGGTTTATACTGGTTCGGGCCACAGTTGTGGTGTAATACCCTACTCCAGTGTGGTGGTGGTGGATTGCCTCTAGGGCTGATGATGAACAGTACAAGGGAAGAACAGCCTCCTGAGGTTGAGGTGTTCTTGTGGCTAGGGTAGGCTCTCGATCGGGTTGGATCAAGCTAAGATCCCATGCCCCTACTTTGGTGGCTAGCTCTACTTATATAGGCCCTGGTCCTCTTCCCAAATATCGAGCGGGAAGGGAGCCAACAACGGCGGGTAAATTTGAAGGGGGACGGCTAGTACAAGCTATCCTGACAAAAGTGGTCTTCGCCTGCGAAAAGCTCTAGTGGTGACGCCGTCTTGGGCTCCACGATGACCTCCTCTTGCCGTCCTCTTGGTCTTGGTCTCGTTGCACCAATATAGCAACCTTTTCCTGATGCCTCCATACTCTTCGCCTGCGCTGGCCTCCTTAACACCAAAGAGGAAATAAGGACGCTGCGCGCACTGGCGCCCGCCTGGTGTCGTTCGTCATGGCTCACGTCCCGAGAGCCTCGTGAGGTTTTGCCCCGCCTTGATATCTCCGCTCCTCGTGAGCCTGCCTGGCTAGGCTACTCCAGAGGAGGTCTTGTGTCGTCCGCCTTGCGAGGGTCTTGGATGCCTTGTTGATGAAGATGGGTCGTACGGCCTGCTGGCTTAGCCACGCTGTGGGCCGCAGGCAGGCAAGTCTGGGGACCCCCGTTCCCAGAACGCTGACAGGCCCCCCGTGGCACTTCCAACCCTAATTCTTCTTTTATAAATACCCAAATATTCCCTGTAGACCAAGGGGCACACAAAAAAATTCCGCCGCCGCAAGTTTCTGTCCTCGTGAGGTCCCATCTGGAGACCTGTTCCGGTACTCCGCTAGAGGGGGGTTTGATCACGGAGGGCTTCTACATCAACCTTGCTGCCCTTCCGATGATGTGTGAGTAGTTTACCACAGACCTACGGGTCCATAGCTAGTAGCTAGATGACTTCTTCTCTCTCTTTGATCTTCAATACAATGTTCTCCTTGATGTTCTTGGAGATCTATTCGATGTAATCTTCTTTTGCGGTGCATTTGTTGAGATCCGATGAATTGTGGGTTTATGATCAGATTATCTATGAATATTATTTGAGTCTTCTCTGAACTCTTTTATGCATGATTAAGATAGCTTTGTATTTCTCTTCGATCTATTGATTTGGTTTGGCCAACTGGATTGATTTTTCTTGCCATGGGAGAGGTGCTTTGTAATGGGTTCAATCTTGCGGTGCTTATTCCCAGTGACAGAAAGGGACATTACACGTATTTGTATTGTTGCCATTAAGGATAAAAATATGGGGTTTGTTCATATTGATTGGATCTATCCCTCTACATGATGTCATCTTGCTTAAGGTGTTACTCCATTCTTGTTAACTTAATACACTAGATGCATGCTGGATAGCGGTCGATGTGTGGAGTAATAGTAGTAGATGCAGGAAGGAGTCGGTCTACTTGTCACGTACGTGATGCCTATATTCATGATCATTGGCTTAGATATCGTCATAACTATGCGCTTTTCTGTCAATTGCTCAACATTAATTTGTTTACCCACCGTATGTGTTCTTTCAAGAGAGAAGCCTCTAGTGAAAACTATGCCCCAGGGTCTATCTTTTATCATATAATTTTCAGATCTACAAATCCAAAAATACCTTGTTGTAATTTATTTACCTTTACTTTATTTTGCACTTTTATTTATCTTTTAACCTATCTCTATCATATCTCATCCTTGCAAGTAACCGTGAAGGGATTGACAACCCCTTTATCGCGTTGGTTGCAAGTATTTGTTTGTTTGTGTAGATACAACCATTGGTGACTTGTGTGTTCCTCCTACTTGATTGATACCTTGGTTCTCGACTGAGGAAATATTCATCTCTACTTTGTTGCATCACCCTTTCCTCTTCAAGGGAAAAAACCAACACAAACTCAAGAAGTAGCAGGGCGCCCCATGTCGGGGATATACCCCGCGGTATGACCCGGCCGGAAATATGACCCGGCCGGACTTGGCGGTTTACTTGAGACCCGGTTTACACTTGGTGATTCACTGGCGACCCGCCCTGACCAGACGGTTTACAAGCAACCTGCCTGAACATTATGACTCACTGATAACCCGGTGGGCGGGACAGACGGATGACAAGGCCCAAGGCCCAGAAGGCCGGTTTACGTTAATGGTGGGCCGGTTAATGAGGAAAGCACAAGGAATATTTTCCTACAAAGGAAGCAATACTAGGACTCCACTTGTAATAGAGTAATCCTAATCCAATTAGGACTAGTCATGTAAACCGCCCCTTCAACATATATAAGGAGGGGCAGGGCTCCCCAGAGAGGGAGGGGGGCAAGAAGAAACAATCTCTAGGGCTAGACACAAAGAGCCGGTTTACCGGCGACTCTCTCATGAGCATAATGAGACCTAGCCACAAACAACATGTAGGGTTTTTACCGGATGATGTTTCCCGGGCCCGAAGCTGTCTAAATCTTTGTCTTGCGTGTTGTGTCTCTCGATTCCGCTCAACCCCTCTCAAGCTACCACATAGATGCGTTGGCCTCACGACTATGTCCTCACACTAGGACATCTGCCGTGACAAATCCACGACAGTTGGCGCCCACCGTGGGGCCTGCGCACGATGGTGATGAGTTCTTGGAGGGATCTCTCCTAGGGTTCGAGAAGCTCGCGATTTTGTCAGATGAAGAAGAGTCGGCACGAAACAATTGTGGAGCTGGCAAGTTCGTCTGTTCGATGGTCAAAGTCATGATTAAACTTTGGAGCGGACAGATGCAAGATTAAATCAAGAGGAGAATTCAGGGTTGCATCGATCCTTCCGCCATTTTCTTACGAGACCGACAGGAATTTCGTCTATAGGGTCATATCGGATTGGCGTATTGGTTTCCTTTTTTCTTGGACATCCTCGAGCAAGTTGTTGGATCAGGTCCACTCGTGCAGTAATCCATGGAGGGTTTGGTAGTACCCGGTCAGATCAGCATGCGATTCGAGGAAGGAATCGTTCGGCCAGTGCTCTGTCCCGTGAGGAAATACCCAAACCAGCTATTTTTTAGTCTCCCTTTGCTACACGGAGAGGCAAATCTCTCAAGGGCACAAGTTCCCAGGCCCATCATGACCTCCAAATTGATAGTATCACGTGGAAGCCATCTACATTAGAAGTCAAAATTCTTTGTATTCAGCTACTATGCAACGTCGGGATCGGACGCAGTATTTTCCAAAGACGGCCATGATACAGGAAAGAATACGGAGCAGGTTCAAAAAAAAGTCCATGACCCGGTCTGTTTAATCCGTGGCGACTTGGAAGCAACCCCCACTGCCACCTCGCTTCACGGGTACCACCGCCGCTGGGTTGAGCTGATTCGACTCTGATGTTTCTTCTGTTGGACGCGAAGCCGTCCGAGTCGTCGTTGCTATAGCGCTGCCTCCACTATTATGAATGAAGCCACATCCTCCGCTGGCTATTTCCAACTCGCCTCTGCTGAGGCCTCACCTCCAGTTGCTGTTGTCTCTGCGATGAGTCGTCCCTGCAGCACCGCAATGATGGGTTGACTAGTGCATCAAGCCGTCGCGGCTGCGCCGGCCTGGCCTGGTCTCCTAAGCCGCCATTCGCTGGCTCAGATGTGCTACCCGCGCGACTGCGCGCCTGTCGCCTAAATAAATCAGACAATTGTTCACTACAAATATGGTTTATACCCTGGGTACGGAGCACGTACTGGCAACATTGCACCCGGCATTCGTCCGTGCCTCATTTCCCGGTAAATAGACGCACGCAAACTGCCGCCCTTGCGGCCCGGACTACTTCAACTCACCGGGACCGTCCCCGTGGCCGACTCGCCCGTCCGTGCCGGTTTACAATGCCGGTGCCGACTCTTCCCTTCCGCACCGACTTACAACGTCGCGGCTGGTTCATTCGTCTGCTCCCGCGGCCGTCTCGCCCGTGGTGATCATCAACTCCGCGATGGATAATTTCTGGCCTAACATATCAAGGTGAAATCTGTCCAATCAATTTTTATTGATACATTTTTTATTCTTTAAAAGAACAAATTACTCCGGCTTGCGATATTATTTGTGCAGGAGCAATTGTTCATCGCAAAAGCTATGGCCGTGTCATGGATGTATAGTTCGCACCACCATTATAATGCGCTAGCATCTGACCACACCATCAAGCTCGGTGAATATATCTGCAAGTCGCCATTCTGCAGACCAGTTTACATCAACATGATGTGGTTAACTCGCCGTCCGCACCGGCTTACAATGCCGCGGCCGACTCATCTGGCCGAGTCGCCTCTAATGTTGCGGTCGTCTTTGTCGTCCGTCTATCGTGGCCTGGTCTACATCAACATACCGGGCCGCACCTGTCTGCATGAGCTGTTTGAGCAAGTCACAGCTTGGGTAGCCCGGTTTTCTTTCAAAAAAATGGAGGCAAATTACCATATACTATCAACCACCGTCTGCACTGGGTGGCTCAATGGGTAGGCGCACAAGTCGCCGCCACTACAGTTTGGTTAACTTCAAATCGCCAATTGGAAGGAACCATTGGCCGAGTTGCTGACACGGCTCATACGAGATCATTTATAACCCGCCGCGGTCACCTCAACCTTCTGTGGATTCACATCGTGCTATCAACACCAAAACTACAAAAAAAAGACACATCCGTGACATTTTGGGCCGAACGAAATTTTTTTCTGTCATACATATGACACTTCTATGACGATAATTGTGACAAAACCCGGTATCATCATAGATGTGGTGGGATCCTACTTCTATGACAAAAAATCATGACAGAAAATGGGATTTTCCTCCTGGGCGGGCCGGAGACGCAGCTGCATGACATTCTTTGGGCCGTCCATGACGGAAAAAACCATGGTAGAAGCGAGGGCGAGGAAAATTTCGGGGAGTTCCCATTTACGGTGGGAGGTCGGGGGCCGAGTGATGCGCGTTTCTCTCGTACACGTACGCGCGTGTGTGCGAGGCGTTGGGCTCTAACTGAACCCGAGCGACTGCACTGCAGGCTACGCGTTACTGAACCTGAGCGATAGATCGATGGCTGTTAACTGAACCTGATCGAGCGATTCCTTCGCTACTGCTGCTAACTGAAGCCGATCGATGCTGCCTCTGGGATGAACAATGAGCGTTGCGGGGGGGCGGGGTTGGATGAACAGTGAGCGGTGGCGTTGTCTCTGGATGAACATGACCCCGTGGTGTGGAGGGCTGGATGAATAGTAGACGGTGGAGGGGTGCCCGTGGAGGGGTGGTTGAACAGGACCCCGTGGTGTGGAGGGCTGGATGAACAGTAGACGGTGGAGGGGTGCACGTGGAGGGGTGGTTGAACAGTAGCCGGTGGAGTAGCGGGCGGTGGAGGCTGGATGAACAGGAGCCCGTGGAGGCTGGAGGAGGTCGACAGTAGCCCGTGGAGGCTGCAGGAGGTCGACGGTGGAGATGAACAGTATCCCATGGAGTCCCGTTTTGCGGTACGCCACACCCGTCCCGATCAACAGGACCCCCGTTTCGACCGTAGGAGGTCCGTTTCGTCCGTTTTGCGGTACGCCACACCCCGCCCGATCAACAGGACCCCCGTTTCGACCGTAGGAGGTCCGTTTCGTCTGTTTTGCGGTACGCCACACCCCTCCCGATCAACAGGACCCCCATTTCGATCGTAGGAGGTCCGTTTTGCGGTACGCCAGACCCCTCCCGATGAACAGGATCCCATTTCGAATATGGCCGGTCGAACACAAGGCCGTTTCCTCCGTTCTGCGGTACGCCAGGCCTCGTTTCCATCGCCTGTTCCGTCCAAGCCCTCCCGATGAACACGACCACGCATTCCGTTCTAACCCAGCCGGTTGGCTCCCACGCGTTCTGTTGCCTCCCGATGAACACGACGCATTCCATTGCCTCCCCATGAACACGACGCATTCCATTGCCTCCCCATGAACACGACGACGACGATGTTTCTCCGTTCTGACCCAGCCATGTCAACGAGCCCTCGCCGTACATATGCGCGAGTAGGCGTTCGAGACCCCGCCCGTATGTACACATACGTGCCCGTATTTTCTTTCTTGCACCCTGGCCGCTGTACGTACGTGTACATGCTACGTGCGCGCCTCTACTACGACGCATGCGCGCCTCTACATCCACCAGTATATATGTACGTACACGTTCGCGACCAGAATGACAACGCTACGTACGCTTCGACCAGGTGGGTCCCGACTGTCAGGCACTTCCTTGCGTGCGAAGATATAGCTGGTGGGTCCCAGCAGTCAGGGGGGCGAATCGTTTTGTTGTTTTTGCCCGAACGCACTTCCTTGCTTGCGAAGGTGTAGCTAGTGGGTCCCAGCAGTCAGGGGGGAAACAATTTTTCACGAAATACGGTGGCCCGTCCGGTGGGTCCCCGCTGTCAGGTGGAGGAATAATTATTTTGCGCGTAATAAGGAGGCACTTCCTTGCTGCGGCCGTGGACCCAGCTGTCAGCGTCTCCACGCACAGTACTCTTCCGATGGAAGTCGGTCGTTGACCACATTGACCACGCCGCGCCGAGAGCACCACGGCGGTGGACGACGGCGAGGCCTAGGAAGGGGACGACACGGAGGTAGGGAAGACTCGACAGTTGTTTCCCATGCGGAGGGGAGTACGACTGTACGAGGGTTTACTGGTTCGTCTGCCGTCGCCGGAGAATAACAGCAGGTGTGGGTGAGTAGAGGGATGGCTAGGCCAGCGATGGGAGTACGGTGGGGCGGTGAGGCCTGCGCGGCAGCACAGCCGGCCGCGGGGAGGAGGGAGCAGGCAGTCCCGCCGGCGCTTGTTTGAGCGGCTGGAGCAGGAAGAGCAGAGATTGAAGAAGCACGACGGCCGTTGGATGGACATCCAACAGTCAGTGCTTGTGCGTCAACCTTTTTTTAGGAAAGCCTCAAATCTGTGGAAAACAGCATACAGCCCATCTGCCATTATTTCTAATAATTTACAGCCCATTTGCTAATTCTTAAGGTTTTTTTGGAGCCCATATTCTTTTTGTTAGCATTACAGCCATATTGTGGCCACGGTTAAAAAATTATACGAAATTTTGCATATTTCGGTGCGGTCCGAACTGTTTTTAATCCCGAAATTTCGACTCACATTCAAACTGATTTTAAAAATAAATGTATATCAATATAAAATCCAACAAATTCTCCACGCATAAAAATTAATGTAATTTAAAATCTTGAAATGAAAAAAAAAGATATTTGAAACTAATTGCTGGTTTGATGTGTTTTAAAAATGTACAACCCATTTCTCATTACTGATGGGCCATTTTCTCGGCCAGCCGAATGAAAGCTCTCCTCGTCTTGAAAGATTTGTAGCCCAACAGGCTTGACAAA
Source organism: Triticum aestivum (assembly GCF_018294505.1). Classification (NCBI taxonomy): domain Eukaryota; kingdom Viridiplantae; phylum Streptophyta; class Magnoliopsida; order Poales; family Poaceae; genus Triticum; species Triticum aestivum. Next base: position 546,736,112 of record NC_057814.1, read on the forward strand.
GCGACTTACTTGGCAAATCACAAAAAACCGAGCTGTGGCCGTGGACCCAGCTGTCAGCCTCTCCACGTACAGTACTCTTCCGATGGAAGTCGTTCCTTGACCACGTTGACCACGCCGCACGGAGAGCACCACGGCGGTGGACGACGGCGAGGCCTAGGAAGGGGACGACGCGGAGCCGGGGAAGACGCGGCAGTGGAAGCCCGCGCGGAGAGGAGTACGAGGGTTCACTGGTTCGGCTAGGATGTGAGGCTGCCATCGCCGCAGGGCATGGCCAGCGGTGGGAATAGTAGGGGCGGTGAGGCCTCTACGGCAGCACAGCCGGCCACGGGAGGCAGGAGCATGCGGCACGACCGGCGCTGCTTTGGGCGGCTGGAGCAAGAAGACCAGAGGTTCAAGAAGCACTACGGCCGTTGGATGGACATCGTACGGTCACTGGAGCTAGAATCGTTCATATTGACTAAGTTGACAAAGCCCTTCGTCCCCGTCAACTTAGTAGGCCCACAAGTCAGCCTCCCACCAAGGTGGGTCCCAGCTAGCCGGGGGAGTATTCATTTTTTTGTGCGTAATAAGGAGGCACTTCCGGTGGGTCCGAGCTGACAGAGGGGGGAACGTTTTTTTCGCGAAATACGGTGGCCCGTCCGGTGGGTCCCAGCAGTCAGGGGGAAACGATTTTTTTCGCAAAATACTGGTGGCCCGTCCGGTGGGTCCCCGCTGTCAGGTGGAGGAATAATTATTTTCCGCGTAATAAGGAGGCACTTCCTTGCGGCTGCCGTGGACCCAGCTGTCAGCCTCTCCACGTACAGTACTCTTCCGATGGAAGTCGGTCGTTGACCACATTGACCACGCCGCGCCGAGAGCACCACGGCGGTGGACGACGGCGAGGCCTAGGAAGGGGACGACGCGGAGCCGAGCAAGACGCGGCAGTGGATGCCCACGCGGAGAGGAGTACGAGCGTTCACTGGTTCGGCTGCGGTGTGAGGCTGCCGTCGCCGCAGAATAACAGGGGGTGTGGGTGAGTGGAGGGATGGCCTGGCCAGTGGTGGGAGTAGTATGGGGGCGGTGAGGCCTCCGCGGTAGCACAGCCGGCCACGGGAGGCAGGAGCAGGCGGCACGACCGGCGCTGCTTTGGGCGGCTGGAGCAAGAAGACCAGAGGTTGAAGAAGCACTATGGCCGTTGGATGGACATCATACGGTCACTGGAGTATTGACTAAGTTGACAAAGCCCTCCGTCCCCGTCAACTTAGTAGGCCCACAAGTTAGCCCAACAATATGGTGGGTCCCAGCTAGCAGGGGGTATTCATTTTTTTGGGCGTAATAAGGAGGCACTTCCTTGCGTGCGAAGATATAGCTGGTGGGTCCGACCTGTCAGCGGGGGGAACGTTTTTTTCGCGAAATACAGAGGCCCTTCCTGTGGGTCCTAGCTGTCAGGTGGAGGAATCATTATTTTGCGCGTAATAAGGAGGCATTTCCTTGCGTGCGGCCGTGGACCCAGCTGTCAGCCTCTCCACGTACAGTCCACTTCCGATGGATGTCGTTCATTGACCACGTTGACCAGGCCGCGCCGAGAGCACCAGGGCGGTGGACGACGGCGAGGCCTAGGAAGGGAACGACACGGAGCCAGGGAATACTCGGCAGTTGTTTCCCACGCGGAGGAGTACGAGGGTTTACTGGTTCGTCTGCCGTCGCCGGAGAATAACAGCATGTGTGGGTGAGTAGAGGGATGGCTAGGCCAGCGATGGGAGTACGGTGGGGCCGTGAGGCCTGCGCGGCAGCATAGCCGGCCGCGGGAGGAGGGAGCAGGCAGTCCCGCCGGCGCTTGTTTGAGCGGCTGGAGCATGAAGAGCAGAGATTGAAGAAGCACGACAGCCGTTGGATGGACATCCAACAGTCACTGCTCTCGTGTGTTGACTAAGTTGACAGGGCGTTGCGTGTGCGTCAACCTTTTTTTTATGAAAGCATACGCGTCAACCTGTAGTAGGCGCACAAGTCAGCCTCAAATCTGTGGAAAACAGCATACAGCCCATCTGCCATTATTTCTAATAATGTACAGCCCATTTGCTAATTCTTAAGAATTTTTTTGGAGCCCATCTTCTTTTTGTTAGCATTACACCCCATATTGTGGCCACGGTTAAAAAGTATACGAAATTTTGCATATTTCGGTGCGGTCAACTGTTTTTAATCCAGAAATATCGATTCACATTCAAACTATTTTGAAAAATAATTTATATAAATATAAAATCCAAATAATTGTCCACGCATAAAAATCAATGGAATTTAAGATCTTGTAATGAAAAAAATTGAAACTAATTCCCGGTTTGATGTGTTTTAAAAATGTACAGCCCATTTCTGGGCAAACCGAATGAAACTCTCCTCGTCTTGAAAGATTTGCAGCCCAGCAGGGCCGATAAAGCAAGTAGGCCTTGTTTGGGTATTTCTTTAAAAAAATAGAACTGGGCTAGCCATTTTCAGCAAGAAAAAAACACAACTGGGCTCATGATGTGGTAAACATAAATAAAACCCTGGCTAGACGGGCCACAGCCCCCGCACAGCCCCGTTGTTACCCTGATCCGTCGCTAAAACTAGTATAAATAACAACTGCTTGTTCCTCAAAAAAAACTGCGCGACTTGCTGGGTCCCTGGTGTCAGCCGCTCGTAGTGTAATTCTCTCGTTTATTGACTACGTTGACAATGGCGTGAGCCCCAGATGTCCAACCATTAGGAGGAACCATATTTTTGGGCTTGTACTATAGAGGCACTTGCTTGCGTACTGCCATGACGCTGGTGGGTCCCTACTGTCATCCTCTCCACGTACAGTCATCTCCTTGTTCCTCTCGGTTGTTGACGACGTTGACAACGCAAGAGGGCGGCGCACCGCGCACGGCGAGCGAACCAAGGCCGCAAGGCGGAGGACGACGGCGAGGCCTCGGACGGAACGAACAGGAGCCGTTGAAGATGCGCCGGTCCAGTCGCAGGCGGAGGGGAGTACGAGGGTTGACTGGTTCGGGCGCGGGTGCGTGTTGGGGCTGACGTCGCCGGAGAATAACAGGACGTGTGGGGGAATAGAGGGAGGGACTGGCCAACGTTGGAGGGTACGTACGGTAGGGCGGCGGAGGCGCAGCCAGCCATGGGAGGCGGGAGCAGGCGGAGCCGACGGGGTGGTTTGGTTTGGGCGGCTGGAGGAAGAAGAAGACAAGAGATAGAAGATACACGACAGATGTTGGATGTCAATCCAACGGCTGGTAGGCAGAATCGTTTGTTGACTGGCTAGTAAGTCGACACCACCTTGGATAGGCTATTTCCTCGCGGGTCCCAAATGTCAGAATCCAAATCTGTCACGGTCATGCAGCCTTTCCTATGAAAATTTACAGCCCATTTGATGTGCTAGTTCGAAATAAGTTTGTGGGTGCTGGTGGGGGCTAATCACTTGGCTTCTGTAATGCACAGTGAGCTCAAGCAGCCGGCGAGAGTGATGTTATTTCCCTTGGTTGGGATTTGTTACAATATTTCACTCTAAATTAAACGAATGGCAAGCCATTTGCCTTGTTTCAAAGAAAATATGACAGTCACAGCCGAGTTGAAAAGGGCAGGAACATCTAACTCCAGCTTACAAACTGTACAAAAGCACGAGGGTTAATTGTTCATCAGGTTTACAAAAAAACCAGATTGAAAAGGGCAACAACATCTAACTCCAGCACTGTTTTCGGCAGTCACAGTCAAATGGATCGGTCAGGTCCATAGAATGAACATCCTGGGTCGTAAAATTTACTGGATTATGACCACAATATGTTGTAAATAGAAGCCCGGCACGTTCAGAAGCTCTTTTGCCCACCTGAAACTCCTTTTTTTGCTCTTCGACATACCCATCCGTCAAAACCATGCTGCTGATAAACTTAAGCCTGATGGACAATAGTAACCTCGCATTCAGCAGGAAGAATGTGACAAATCTTGTGTTTGCACGGTTGGCTACATATCGTTCTAGCGTTATTGTCTTCAATCGAATCTCATGAGAAGTGAGAAAATCCCGATGCTTACGAATCCACCGATTGGTTATAACTTTCTTACCCCGTCCTGTTGCCTAAATAGACATGAAGATTGAAAACAGTTAAGGTCTAAAAGAAGAGTGTCGAAAGAGCAACAGCTGAACGGTTAATTCTAGTACACTATATGCGGGCTTCCAATGTGCGTGAAATTATCACCTTTATATACAACTTCTCCAGACATGGAAAGCATTGCAGCAAGCCAATAATCTTGTTCAGATCAAAACTATTCATTTGGATATATAAGATCTTGACAGAATCCAGCACCATTGATAGGCCATCCATGGAGAAACTCTTCATTGAGCATAGAACATAATATTAGTACAAAATGTGTACTCCAAGATGATATATAAATTATGCGCAGAAATTTAAAATGCAGCTTATGGTTACAAGTGTAGATGATAATATAAAGTACCTGAAGAACTGTGGAGCCAAACACCATATTGAAATGAGCACAGAGATCATGTATTACACCCAAGGTCTCCAGTTTAGGCGCAGAGAGGACGGTTATTTGCAACGGTGAATAACTAGAATCAAGGATCAACCTTTGAAGTGAAGGGGCATCTTGGATGATGAGCTGCCTTCCGTCAAAAGAAATTCCAATTCTTACAAGGTTAGGCGACTTTATTTGGAGACAACCGATTCTAACTGTGAAAACAAGCACCAAGCACTCCAGCGCAGGGCAACTGGAGTGGATGATGCTGTGCAATGAGGCCTCCGATATACGAACCCGCACAAGTGAAAGTTTCTTGAGAAATGGGAGTCGAAGGTTTAGTACCAGATTGTCTGGTAGGTAGCACAGCGCAAAGGTGGCGGTGTGGAGAGAGGACGAAAACCGCGAGATGGACATCGGTGCTGAGGGCACAAGTTCATGGCGTTCGGTATGTGGTATGTGATTTCCAGGGGAATAGTAGAACTCAAGCAGCTGTAGTTCTGTGAATTCAGGGGATTTCAGCCAGGCGTCCACCGTGCAGGGCATGGTATGCTTGCTCAGGTAGCATGACGGGATGCAGAGGCTTTGAACGGAGCCCTGGTGGGAGGAGATGATGGCTCTGGGGATTTCAAAATCATTGAAGAGAGATAGCTGACGACAGTCGAGATTAAGGGGCACGGCGCGCCATAGAGGGCGCCACCGAATTGAGAGGACTTGGGTGCGGCAGCAATCCTTGGTGGGGAGAAGCGAGATGATCTCCCCAAGGACGGCGTCCGGGAGATCGCTGATGCGGTCCACCCGAGATTCTACGGGTTCCTGGGATCCGGTGGGGGCGGGGTCGCCGCTTCTCCCCGCGCTGCCGGGTGCGGGATCTACAACAGGCGTCGCCGCTGGCGGGAGCCTCATCTTCTTGGCGCTGGGGTCAGCCGACTCCATTTTCCTCGAGGGCGTCGCGTCGCGCTCACGGATTTGAGCAGAGTAACGAATGACGAGCCTAGTTGTAGTGCGAGCGAAGAAGAAGGGGAGCTGGGGGTTTTCTGTAGGAGTGAGGAAGAAGGGGAGCTGGGGTTTTCTGTAGGAGTGAGGTGAGGAATTTGGGGGTACGAGTGGAGCGAGCTGACGTGAGGTGGGTGGGAGCGAGGAGGAAGAAGAGCACCCAGGTTTTTTGGGGGGGGGGCGGTGTGCTGGGTGTGGGTAGCGCCTCTCATTCAGTAAATATATGGGCTTTTGAATTGATTTTACTATTTACTAGTGTGGATGGGCTGTTTTGTCTTGGGCCCAGAGAAACAATTACTACTAGTACAGTGGAGACACTCTACAGCTACCCAGAAAAACAATTACTACTAGTACAGTGGAGACACTCTACCGCTTCTGGCTCCTCCTAGGTCATTGAAACGTCTCCCTCTACTGAATGCCGTTATACTTTTGTTCACCGACATGCGGGCCATGCAGCGCGCGGGCCCAAATGCCATCCACCAAATTAGAAGGCAGTATGCAGGCGGAGAGTCACCCCGGTCGTAGCGCGGCAGTAACGAGCCGTCGTATCACAAAACCCCACCTCCCCGCAGTCTAAGTTTGACGGACGAAGCAACCATCATTTCACTCTTCGCTGAATCCCCTTCTCCCTCACCGTCTTCAAGAAAGGCAACACTCGCATCTGCCACTGTTCTTCTCTCCGAACGAAGGGAAGGTAAGCGGATCCGTGATGTTGGTATATTTTCGTTCAGAGAAAAAAAAGAACTTTTGCAAAGCAGTAACCGATCCTCACTCTCTTTTTTGTTTCATTGTCATTGCGATTGTGTTTTCCTTTCAGTGGTCTCCTAGTATTCGTCAGTTTCATGATGGACCAAGGAGAACCAGGCAAAGATCTGCCGATATTGGAGCAGACGCGGGAGGCTGATCCCCACGAGACAGAGAGCTCCAAGAAGATGGAGGCAACCACCGAGCCGACCCCAGATACGCTCACGGCCACTACTGAGATGGTCAACGCCCCGTTTGAGGTTACAGCCCCCGTGGCACTGCAGGAGCAGTTTTCCCCCTTCGAGGATGTGTCCCCCCCCCCCCCGCTGAGCTGCCCAAGGTGATTTCCTTCTTTGCCGATCTCGATTGTGGTTTTTCATCTAAGTATGTGGTGATTTTTTTAGAAAAGGAAGTATGTGGTGATTAATAATGCAAAATTTTATTAGCTTCGATGCCATGCTATACATAGTGGTTTAAATAACTTGTGTTTCTTATACTGAAAAGTAATTCAGAATTTGTTTCTGTTTCAATTAGAGCCCTGATGCAGACAAGGATTGTGTGGTTGTACATGTCACTCGCTATGAGGCGGACGACCTGAATATACGCACTGGGAAAACAGAGTTCTTAGGCTGTTGGATCCTGGAAGCCATTTGCGGTTATACCAATGAAGAGTTGTATTCCAGCCTCACTGTTGTCAGGCGTGTTGTCCAGGGTGTACTGAAGCACAAGAAGTTCAAAGCTACTCCTTCGTTTGTGAGGCATACTGTTCTTGTCAAGCTTACGCAGGAAGATGACGTGGCATGCCTCCACAAACAAGTTTATCAGTGGCAAGGCCACAAGGTTGTCTTCATGAAGGTTCACAGGATTGAGCTGCTGCGGGACGTCCTCGATGATGTTCATGGCAAGGTCCGTCTTGTGTCCAGCCCAAATTAGATCGAGGCATGAAATAGTTGCCCCAGCTAGTGTTTAATAGTAGTTTGGATTGTGTCTAATTATCCGAACCTTGCCTGTTATCGACCCCTCTGGGGCTAGTACTCTGTTTGAATCCGTCTATGGGAACTGCTGCTACTTTTGTGTGCCCGTGAATCATGTGAGAACCATCGTAATTGTTGCCGAAACAGATGCGTCCTCACTAGTTTTTTCATGAATATGGCATGGTAAGACATAAGTTGTCACGGTTTATCATACGAGCAGTGTGTGTTTTGATGAAATAGAGCACTCGTTCGAGAACCGTGCGCCGACGTATACATAAGTACTTGTAAACACTGTTGGTGCTACCCCACTTGTAAGCAGTTGTGCAAAACACGGCACATTGGCTCAGCTCGCTTCAACACTAGGCTATCGACCAGCTAACAATCAACAATCTGCTGTCTGACATATAAGCAACTATGTATCTTGTTACAGTGGTTCATGCAGTTAATTGAGGCCACAATGTAATAAATTCCAAACGTTCACACGCTAGTCCAGCGCTCATGTGGAACACTCACATTAAACTCGTCTTCATAAAAAACTTGAAAAGCATAAGTTAAGCAATTTTATACATCTCAATGATTCATAGAACATAACAAACATATACTAGTTCACAGCAAAAGACAAAGTTGTGAGAAGGTTTACAAATCAGGAAAAAACAAGCAAGGCTTCTCTGAGCAAAGGGCCTCCCGGCAGGCTTAAATTTCCTGGAGTTCACTCTGGTTTTTTCTTGTTGCCACCATCCAGGGTTAGGTTCTCTCATTCCAGAATAACCAATTATAATTGTGGTCTCAGCTGGAATGCTGAACTGAACCATGCAGTGTACTGACCAGCTGAAATGCTTGTGCATTCCACTAAATTTAAGCACCGCTATTTGCAGAAATAAGCAGACCACAATGCCTCTTGTCCGCGCACCTGTCCAAAAAACCGCCGTGCAGCCGTGCCAGCTAGTCCTCGGTCCATGGATGAACTGGTAGAAAGTGCATTCCGGACTAGGATGCAGTTGTTTTCGCTCGTCCCTGCACTGCAATCAGGAAGTAAAACGTACGAATCAGCTTCTTTTAGATTGCGTTGGTCATTCTACCTTAGTTACTACCAATGTAGGGATACCTTGAAGACGGGAGGTTAGACGACGGCAACGAGGGATAGCCATCTCATTTTGCGCAGTTGTACTAAAACTGAGGTGTGTGCTTTTGATTGCGCGGATAGAAACGATACGGAGACAGACATCCCGAAACGATATGGAGACAGACATCCCTGTTTGCGCAAATACGAAATACGGTTATTTAAACAGTGACAGATATTACTACTTTCCCCCGTTTCCTCTTAGAACCAAGTCCTAGATTCATGCTACAGCTTTCCCACTTTCTTCCCTGTTTGAACCAACGCTTTGAGTCGACTGTATGAACTAGCTTTACTTCTAATAATAGTAGAAGTCTAGGTGGCTTTGGAACAGCGGACGGAAGTAGAAAAGGATCCACACGAAGGGAGCTGGGGCAGTAGAGCAAGGCAGGTTTCGAAGGAATATATACCTGAGGGTCGTCGGCATGTGGCAAAGACGGCGTCGGGAGGCCGCATCTTGGCCACAATACCGCAGGGAGGAAGAAGGGGTCGGAGGCCCTCCCGAGCCGGCGCTCTCTCGGAGAGAACGGCACGGCCGCCGATCGGGACGCGCGGGCAGCCGTTGGTCTCCTCCCTCGCCGCCGACGACAGCGTGAACGATGCACCTACACCCCTGCCCCGGTCGAGGTTGTCCGGCCGGATTTGTGACCAGCCGTGAGCTGAGAGAGAGTGTGGCCACCTATGTGTTGCTTAGATCTGGAGAGCATGAGAGAGTGAACGAGAGGAACCCTAGTAAAGCAAGCGCTAAGGCTCCTGCTTTTATATATAGTGGAGTGATTTTGTTGTACCAGCTTCAAAAAAATGCGCTCCTACGTGTACCCGCGAGTGGGTGTGAGAGAACTAGTGCGTGCGTGCACCGCTTCTCTTCGTGAGAGTACAATATACTATGCCCAAAGAACGTTCGCCGCAAGAGTAATAGTATAAGTGTGTGACGTGTGAGCTAAAATAAAATGTGCGCGCCGTCTTTTGTTTTTTAGAAGTTCTGAGGGTAGGGTGTGAAGAGCACATATGTGCGTGACGTCTACCTGCAGATAGACGGTGGGTGCGACGTGCGAGTCTGCGAGAGGACTCGGGAGAGTCGTGACTCGTGAGGGTGCGTGTGCGTGAGAGAGAGGGGGGCACGTATCAATGCAATGCATGTGTCCGTAAATCATTATCCGACAAACGTTCGCCACAAGCCTTTTCCTGACGAACGCCGTAAGAACCGTTAGATCGGCATCCGACAGTGTCAGTTTTGCCATGTCATTTAACAGAACAGCCACTCCTCCTACACACAAATCTTCCACGTGAGTGTTAGCAACTGCCGTATGCTCCCTCCGTTCCGAAATGCAGTGCATATAGCTTTATTGAAAATTCGAACCTCGCAAACTTTTACCGAGTTTTCGTGTACCAAATTGCACATGTAGAATACCATGTATATATCATTTCATTCATCTTCGAGAGGTAACTATAAAGATGGGTGAGGAGTCTACAAAGAAAGACCATCGTATCACCCGCAGCAATTTCAAGCATCCTTTAGTGTCGAGGAATATCATAGGAACTCTATATGATATGATTTTTATAGGATTTTTTCCTTTAGAGCCAATTGGTTCATAGGAATAGATTCATATACTCCACATTTCAAAGGAAATAAACATGATATCATTTCTATAGCTTTAGAGCCACTTGGTTCATATGAATGGATTCCTATACTCCCTTAATTTCAAAGGAAAATAAACATTAGCGTATATTCAATAGAAAAGTTCCTATGATATGAACCAAATTACATCTCTTTTCTAATCCCTCCTCATAGGAATTGAGATACATGTCATCTCTAGATTCAATAGAAAAGTTCCTATGATGTGAACCAAATGACATCTCTTTTCCAATCCCTACTCATAGGAATTGAGATGCTCCATGTCATCTCTTTCCCTACAACTTCCATGTATACATCTTCTATTCCTAAATAGATAGTACAACCCACTAGTAGCTTTTTTCCAAAACATGCAACTATGGCACAAGAACTATATAGTGTGCCAATAACTTTGAAAGATGGTCGCTGGATGAAGCTAACCCGACAGTGCAGAGATAGGCAAATCCGAGCACTACTGGCCGTTGGATATCATCAACATTCCACCAGATCTGCCACATGTACAATTTAGAAGACTCCATGGTTGAACTTAAGCATAATGCACAAACCTCAAAACACAAGCACTTCTCCTTTGTTCTAGAATCTTCTGTATCATAATTGATTATTTTTTCTAAATGAATTGCCATTATTTGTTTTTTACTTTATGATTTACAATGCACAACCCCATGAATCTTAACATTTTTATAAAACTAATTGATTTTGAATGAGATGAACTATAAGAACTAAACGAACATCTACATCATGCATATATGACTCAAAGCTTTACATGCTATAGTGTGTATTTATTCATAATTTGGTTTCGAAATCTCATGCGTTCAATACATGTGTACCTTACTAGTTTTGAGTAGAGTAGCAAATTTCACGCGGCCCCGGGTATATCAAAATGCAGGGCCCATGCATCATTGCCTTTCGGTCGAACCTACGTCCACAATTTTTTGTACGTACTATATCTCCACTGGTCCCCGAACCCAAAATGCTGCCTCGTTCCCGTAAAACCAAGCGGCCCACACATATTTAAGGCGTCGACTCGAACCCGTTTACTACGACGTGGCCCCGCACGCCGTAGTACTCCTACAAACCCTACCGCCGCACTCATCATCGGTTTTCTTCAAGAGGACGAGGGAGAAGCCGATTTGTAGTGGAGGCGCTTTCAAAAAAAGGATCTGTAGTGGAGACCCCTACCCTAGGGTGCCCTAGGTAGCTGCCGCACGCATCATTGTTTTCTCTTTTCTTTATGCTCTTGCGCCCTAGAGTGAAATGATGGTTGCTTCGTCCGTCCAGCTTAATGCGGGAAAGGTGGGGCTTTGTGATTTGACCCCTCATCGCTCATTTTCTACTACTGCGGCGCTACGACCGGGGTGCCTCCAATTCCAACCGCTGCTCCGAACTGTAATTTGGTGCATCGCACGTGGAACAAGACGGTGGATGAGCCACATGTCGGCCAAAGGGGTCCTGTTAAGTGTGTCGCCATTTCGTGTGCGGACTGACCCTGCTTGAGTTGCTACGCCAACACGACAGGAGCAGCCTACCACTTGGTTTTGCTCCTTGGTGAATCCCGACTATATTGATCTAAAAAGATACGTGCTGAACTACCCTCTCCGTCTCGGTTTTTTTATTTTTAGGCGTCTCGGTTTATAGGGCCTGCACGTAGTTCTAGGTCATCCATTTGACTAACTAAATATGAGTTACTATGTCACAAAAAGTATATCATTGGATTCTTAAGCGGATGTAGTTGTATTTAAAAGTCGAGGGCGGGGCTTTTCCTGCGCGGTAGGCGGGGCAGTTCCGCCTAGTCGGTTCGACAGAGACGCGAGAAGACGAGGGAGTAGGCTGCTGCAAACGTAGGGCTGTGTGATTTGACAGCGAGTTACTGCTGGACAGGTGGGGCCCCGTGATTTGACTTGCCATTATCATTTTAACTGCGGCGCTACGACCGGCGTGAGTCTCCCGATTCCTGACCACCTCCATACAGGTGCCTCTCCCAATGCTCCACCATGTAGTAGAGGCTGGCTCTTGCATGAGAGCCCACTTCTCCACTTTTTCCTTGCCTCTCTTTCCTCCACATATGCAAAAATGCCATGTAAAGCGCACTATTGTACTTACTTTTACTTGCTCCTACAGGTGCTTAAGCTTGCCACATAGGCATAAAGTCTGATGTGGCAAGTTAATCAAGAAGAGAGAGACTAGTTTGGTGACCCAAGGAAGAAACGGTGCTAAGCGCGTGTACCTAGGTGAAAAGACAATTTTGAGTCTATAGCTAATTAAATGAAGCAAACTTAGCAACACCATTTCATTGGAAGAGGTCACTCCTTGGCAAATGCAATAAATACTAGTACTCCCTGTGTCCCATAATATAAGAACGTTTTTGGCACTACACTAGTGTCAAAAACGTTCTTATATTATGGGACGGAGGGAGTACGAAGAAAGAGATAGAGAGGAGTAAAAAAAATACACTTATAGCCAACCTTGTTGTAGTATGAGTGACTAAGTGATGACTATGTATGACATGCCAACATCAGATAGCCTAACGCACCGTGTTAAATCTCCAAGGGCGCGACCGCGCGAGCGACGCGACGGTCGTGGTAGGCGCGACCATGATACGGGCTGCTGGCAGCCCTTGGATCTGAGATCAAACGGTCGCATGCTAAGTTGCTGAAAATTTGCAGAATAACCCTCCAGGATAGGATATTCACCCATAGGTCTAGAATCACGCCATGCAACCGTTCGATCTCAGATCCAAGGGCTCTCGGAAGCCCGTATCATGGGAGAATGGAAAGCCACTACCCTGCCGTTCGCACGCTGGCAGTTCGCTCCTACTCGTCCCCGCACGTCCTTCAATACTACGGCGGTTCGCTCCTAGTCGTCCCGTCCATTCACATTACGGCAGTTCCACTAATCCTAACCCTCCTCCCAAATCCATGGCGTCCCAAATCTCCACGATCGGCGGTGAGTACAAGGTTAGAACCATCACCGGCGATGAGTTCGACGTCATCTACACCCGTTCTTCCGCGACGGTGAAAGGATGCCTTTCTCGCTTCAGACGCATGTTCGAAAACTCAGATGATGAGTGGGTCGCTGGGCTAGATGTTGAGTACACCACAGTCCTGGGACGAGAGAAGGATCTAAAGGACGAAGAGAGGAAGAAGCCCGCCGTGATCCAGGTTTGCGTACATAACGTTTGCTTGGTCTACCACATATGCCATGCCGACGTTGAGTGCCAGGATTTTAAGAACTTCCTCAAGGACAAAACAGTGAAATTCGTTACTGTAGACTTTAAGAACGACAAAGAAGTCCTGGGTCGGATAGGCCTCGTTGTAGGCAACCCCTTCGACCTCCAGAAGAATCGGCTGGTGCCCTCTCGTCAGCCTTCAATGCTGACCCTGGCAGGAGCCATGGTTCATCCTTCGTACCGTAAACTGGAGAAACCTCATTACACGTTTCATCGTCATGCATGGCAGCGGAATGTACTAGATATAGACCACATCCACTACGCTGCAATGGATGGCTACCTTTGTTTCAATATCTACAAGGGTTGGATGAAGAGCAACAGCCAAGTGTGCGGTTCAAGCAAAGAAGTATCGGCCAAGAGGAAGAGGGACAAGGACGAAGTCGAGGACGTGGACGAGGACTCCGAGTAAGGTGGCAGTGTCGTTGCTCATGGTGGTTCTAAACTTCTAATGCAGTGTCTACCGGATTAGTTGCATAGTTTAATTTCAGGTGTGCTTAGTTTAATTTGAGGGGTGTGTTGTGCTGAGCCCCCAGCAGAACTATGTTATGTTTCTTCTCGTTACTTTAACTCTTCAGTATGTACATACTACTAGTATTTCTTTAATAGAATTTAGCACCCCAATTAAGCACGTACTAGCTTTTTTAATAGTACTATATGCATAATTTGGCGACGAGCGCTCTCTATATGTACCACCTTTTTTTTAATTTCAATTTTTGCTCCATGGCGCAATCCATCGATAGTACTACTGTACAAAAGTATACATTTTTTAAAAGGCTAGAGTACTGTTCATCACATATATAGCCAGTTAAATTCTCAACCTAGAACGACGTGCATGCCATGTAGTAAACCGATACGGAGGAAGTATAGTAAAAATGAGGTGATTTTACCGAGCGATCGGCGGGGGAGCATGGCCTGTCATGCGGTCCCACGTGTCATGATGTACCAAGGCGATGCGCGTGTCCCTCTTGAGGCAGAAGCAATACTACGTGGTTTGAGATGATGGCGAACCGAAGTGTGAAATAATGGTTGCTTCGTCCGTCTGGGAAGGTGCGGCATTGTGATTTGACGTCTCATTGCTCATTACTACTACTGGGCCGGTACGAGTGGGGTGCGTCCCCCCTGCTGTTCTGCACTGTTATTTGGTGCTTGACACGTCGACCCGGTTGCTATATGTCCCACATGTCGGCGACAGGAAGTACAGAATTCATGAAAGGGAGCGTCGACGGAGGAGTATACTACAGAATTCATGAAAGGGAGCGACTTAGTTTTGGAAAAATCTGTTTTTACGGAGTACGTACCCACTAGGGTTTATAGGGCTCATCTAAAAAACATTCGTTTTTCCGTTTGATAAGTCTCAATTCTACTATACTAGTAGTAGTACCATTACATGTTGGATTTCGAGGTGCGTTAGATCACCCGACGCAAGCAGTGTCAAGAGGAAACTAACCAATGCATGTACAAGTTCATGGAAATTTAGTGGTCATTCATGCATTCATTCTAATTAATGCCTCGGTAAACATAACTTCTTGAGAAAAACGAGCGTACTAATTACTTGTGCAAACTACGAAATTAATTCGACCACTCACCGTCTACCTTGGTGCGCCGTGTGTGTGAGAGAGATACAAACCTAGACATAATGCGCCGTCCATCCCCATGCCTCCGCCCAGTCCGACCATCAGTCACCACCACGCCCCACTCCTCCTCACCTTATCTCTCATCTTTCTCCCTCCATTTTTATATACAAGGGGCCACTATCAAAATTACAATTTGCAAATATACAAGGCCACTAACACTAATCGATGCAATATTAATGGTGTTTGCCTCGTGGTACTAGCAAAGGAGGACATTAATTATCCCTTGCATGCATGCGGGAGTTTGTAAAAAAATGCATCTTGATGTTCCGTGCAATGCACGGGCATCTTGCTAGTCCATGAAAACAACACATGGCAAAATTCCACGGCGAACGAGGGATTTGAATCTGTTGGGAGGGGCTGTTTGGATCTTGCCCGGGGTAGCCAAAATATTGGCGACCCTTTTGTCCACCGGTGCCTTTGCCACCGATGAACGAGGAATGGCTCGGGTGCTCATGCTGTCATGCATCCTCCAGCGCACACGTTGGAGACGAGCTCGCACGAGCTGTGTTTTTTTGTCCCACAACGCCGCCCGAGCCGCCCGCAGACCGACCGGCGACCCGCAAATTACGTCATCCAATCGTAGCCGCACACATTATGACAGCAACTCAACCAACCGGACGAAATTCACGCAAACACGTAGACAAACTGATATTTCATATAAACAACGACGAAAATCATATAAAATACCGGATTTTCATACAAACATGACGGATTTCATTACATTCAAATGAACTACGCGGTGCTAGTTCTGGACAGCACAGGTATATAATACCTGGCCTAAATGGTCGCCCGCCGATCGATTTGTGTTCCTCATGTCCGGTAGCATGATCACCGGACTGCCGGGAGCCCCGGAGGTATATGCTTCAGCGCAAAGGACGGCTCGCTTCCCCACTGCCCAACTGATATCATTGGCTGGTGCCGAAGATGATGGTGGTCGGTACCGGTTCAAGTTCATCACCAGCCACTGCTTCGCCATGGCCGGCACCGGCTCGAGTTCATCCTAACATTCCCCTCTTCCGTGGAGCCCATGCGGGGTCGACGAAGGTCCTCGCAACAAAAGGATCCGGCAAGACACCTGTTGTGTACGCCGGCGTCGCCTCTTTTATGGCCTTCATGGGACCCAAGCGGCGGCAGCCTCCCGTGTTCTACTTCTCCTCGATGATGGCGGCGGACGCGGAGGCGCTGGCCACCGACTCGTCGCTCTCCGCGCACCCGGCTTCTGTCGCTGCTTGCATGGCGCGACCGCCGGCATGGGAGTCTCGGCCACAGAAACGGGAGACGCGGTACGAGGCGGCGGCGTGGACGGCAGCAACAACGCCCGTGCACCGCTCCTCGTCGAGCTGGCCTGGAGCGGCGAGTTGCTGAACCGCGCGCCGACTTGGGGCGGCAACTGGCTCCGTCGGGCGAGGGAAGGGAGGTCGATCAGCGAGCTGCATAGCTCGTATCCGGCGGGCTACCCAGCTGGCTTGGATGCGGAATAACTACTCTTCGTAAGCCATTGTAAGAGTGGACAAAATGGTGGAGGAGATAGGGGAGCGGCGGAGGTGTGCGATTCTTGGCCGGCGTTTGGCCTCGTTTAAATAGGAGATTAAATAGACGGCGGGCGGGAGGAGCTCGACCGGTGTTGCGTTTAATGCCGGCCCGGTCATGAACAGACGTGTGTCCAGAGTGGGTTTCTCGGCTTCCACATGGGCGGGTTTCATGGAGGCGTTTGAATGCGGCACGGAGGCGTGTTCAGCCGGGCGTGCCGTGAGTGGCGCCCTCGACTCTGACCTAGGACACCGCGTCGTTCTTCCACTGACGTGTGGGCTCTTTGGGTGCATGGCCTGCATGTCAGTGACCCAACGCAGGCAGCGCACAGCAGAGGAACCTTTGGTGGGCCAGGGCGGTCAGAAGCGGGCATTTCATAAACCGATGATTGTTCATTGAGTATGACGTCATGTTTTTCATGTAGATAAGCCTACTATGTTGATAGCCCGTTCGATACGTTGCGATTCATAAAGACCGCTGCAAACATCAATGTTCTGCTTATCACAGATAAGATTGATTAATACCCGTAACAATCCATGTCCTTAACAAAGGGTGCATGCACGTATAGGTTGAGCGTGTGTCTTGCGTCGTGTGCTGTGTGCATGCAGGCGTGCGAGTGTTGCGTGTATGCAAGGGTACGTTTTAGTGTTGCATGCATGGGTGCGTACGTGCGTGTGTTCGTGAGTGCATGTGTACGTGTCAGTGTTGCACGCCAGCATGCGTGCGTGTGTACGTGTCAGTGTTGCACGCCTACATGCGTGCGTGTCTTGCGTGCGTGCATGTGTACGTGCGGGGTGAGGCTACACGTCAGTCGACTGACTTTTTCATCTGTGGTCATTAGATTTTCCAGCCGTTGGATACGAAATCAAGGGCCTCCGGTTTATCATCAAACTCCACCCCCTTGAGCCGCCAGCCACCACCGGCCGAACCGCCAGCCCCCGCCGCCCGCGGCCGGCCCGCCCTCCCCGAAACCACTCCCCACCGCCAGTCCGCCGCCGCACCGGCCATCCCTCTAGCCCCCCCCCCCCCCGCCGAGCTTTTTCTCCGGGGATCCCCACCCCACCTGTCACACCCTGATTTTCATGCCACAACACTGAAGTCAATAAATCATGCTAAAATGTGGTTTGACAAAAACTTTTGAGTGTTTTGTCTTTGCTTTGATTGAATGTTTGACTGCTGTTTGCTAGTGCTCTAAAAATCAAATAAATCCTCCAACTCTTATACTCCTTCTCCTTACTCCAGACTCTTGAACCAATGATCATGCCATGTGTATAGTACCTTATAGAATTTTCTCACAAAAATAATTTGGACAAAAAGTATTTTCAAAAATTAGTTTTCCAAAAACCCCTGAATTGAGATTTGCACTTCAAGTACTTAATTAAGGGCAGTAAAAATCTTTCCAAAAATATATTTGACTCCTACTAGATATAGGACACCCAGAAACCACAAAAATATAATTTTAAAAGTTATTTTCCTATTTTATTTAAAGGCTTTTTCTTAAGTCCAGAAATGGTCTTTAATAGGTTAAAATTATTTTAATGCTATAAAAATATTTGGGAAAAACCTAGGGAAACTAGGTGGACATATATTTTCCATATATAAGAGTTTCAACACATGGTCATGTTCGAATTATTGGTCAAACCCCTCAAAAACCCTTTCTGGATATTTCAAGCTTTTGAAATATTTACAAAGGAAATATTACCCAAACATTCCAAGAAACTTCTAGCATGCCACCTATGACATGTTTGATGATCTTGCCAACTCTCATGTCATGGAGAATAGTATAACCCCATGAAGTCCCCTCAAAACCACTTCTTTCCTTTTTCAAGTTTGAACAACTTTACATTATCAAACTTGTCCAAATGCTCTCCGACTTGGTTAACATGCTAAAATGGTCTAATTGTTCATCTATACAAAGTGGCACAAGTTTTAGAACAAGTTAACTTGATCAAAGTGCCCCAAAACCCTTCCTGTCCAGAACCAAATTTGAACAACTTTACATTGGCAACTTTATCCTTTTGATCTCAACTTTTGTGGAAATGTTCAGAACCTCAAATGATGACACTACACTAAGTGGTGCATCAAGGAGAATAGCTTTGCATGACTAAATCTTGAAAAGTCCATTTCTGTTGATTTCTAGGGTTTACAAAAGTTGCATTGGCAACTTTTCCCAAATGAACTCAATCTTGGTGGAACCTCTTATTTTCTCATGCCATTTTACCATGTCAAGGCTCATGACAAGGGAAGTCCATTTTCTTGCCCAAACCTACATCAAACACCTTCTGGCAGAAATTTAAAATGCATGTTTTGTCCATTTCCACTAATCTCCTTGAGTCCAAATTTGTACCACAGCCTCATGTGATACTCCTCTAACCCCCTGCATCTTTCCCTGCCCGAGAAGCCATGATGAAGGGGGGTGAAAAGCTCTTTTTCCCTCTCTGGACAGCAGCATTTCCACTCTCTCTCAACTCTCTCTCCCCTCCAGTTGATTACCAGGGCATCCAATGCCATTTCCACATTGTTTACTCCCCCTTGCAGCTGCCAGACACAAGTGGGCGCGTGAGGACGCGAGAAAACGCCGCGGGTGCCGGCCATTTGCGCGCTCTGGAGCACGTCAGCGTGCTCCCGACCGTTGACGCCGCGTCCCCTGACCACCTCGAGCCTCCCCCTTGCGCCAGTCGAGGTGCCTCGACGTCCGCAACACGCCACCATGCTGGCCCCCTCCTTTCCCTCTCTGTCCTGCCCATGCCGCGCGTGCCCAGAGCCGCCCGGCTCGGCCTATGCGTGCGCGAGCTCGTGGCTCCACCCGGAGCTCTCCCCGCTCCCTCTCTCCCTTCCCTACACCAACACCACCCTCACGAGCGCGGCAGACAGCCCCGAGTCTCCGCGGGTGCCCCGGCCATTTCCGCGGGTGCCCGTAGGCCACATCCACGGTGAGCCGTGGCCCCGCCACATAAGGCCGCCCAGGACTCCCTCTTGATCCCCTTCGCCCTCTCTCCCTCCCGTACGTCGCCCAGACCCGGCCATCCCTCTCCTCGTGCCCTCCAGCCACCTCCATGGCCGGAGCCATGTCGTCGGCCACCTCCTAAATTCGCGCTCCGTGGCCTCTCCCCTCCCCTTTAGACTCCACTATAGCACGTCCAGTATCACCTCGGTCCTCCCCCGCGCTCCTTGACCTTCTCCCGGTGACCGTAGCGCCGTGCCCCCATCGCCGTCAACCTCGCCCGCCACGGCCGATGGTGCGTTCGCACCCGGCCTCCCCTGCGGTCATGGCGTAGCTCGGAAGGTGCGGAGTGACCTCCTGAGCCCGCCAGTATTCTGGGCGCCGCCCGCGGTGGTCGGTGCCGTCGGGGAGAGCGCCGGCGCCGCTCGGCCTCGCCTCCCCTGCCTCTGCTCCGTTAGAGCGGGAGGAAGGAGACGGCCTGAGCACTGGGCCCCGCGCGTCAGCGACCTAGCAGGCGGGCCCCGCCAGTTTAAGTGGAAACGGCTTCAACGTGGCTCGCTTTCCTCGAGCGAACGCGCACTACCAGAAACACGCCTTCGACGTGGCCGCCTGCGCGCGTGCAGCCGAGCCGCTGGGCCGGCCCAGTGCGCCAAGGCGCTATACTGCATCCGGTGCGCAGTATAGGTATAAACCCCCCTTCCTTTGTCTTTTTCTTTCTTTCCAGAAACTTGTAAAATCTCCCAAATATTCATATTACCTCCAAATTTGGTGATTGAAATTTCTAGTAGTTTATAAATTCATTATCTATCACATGGTGCTATTTGAACATTTTTCCAGAAACATTTCCTTCACAAATGTTTATGAAATCCTACTTTTCCATTTCTGTCATAAACTTTAGAAAATCACAGGGGGATCTTATTTGATCCAAATGACATGATTCAAATTCCTAGATGCTTCTAAGTTCATAACTTGGTTTATGAACATTTTTATTAATACTTTCTGTGCAAAAATAATAATGAGCCATTTCTTCATATTTGTCAACTTTGCAAATTCATAGGAAAATCATTTGAACTCCAAATCCAGTGAAACCAACTCCTAGATGCCTCTAAAATCATGTTTTGTTATATGGGTGCCTTTTCTCATTTTTCAAAAATATATTTCTGTACACTTCTTGCAAATCCATAAACCCCTTGATTCAATCATATCAAAATGTTTAGAAATATCCACTAACCCAATTCCAATGAAACCACTCTGGTTATTTTTCATATAACCAGAGATGTCCTAGAAAAGTCAAATTAATATTTTAGAGCACTTTTATTTTCTGCCTTGTTGTGTTGCTTATTGTGATTGTTTTCGACGTTTGTTGACGAAGTAGACGGAGTACTTGGAGAAGGACCAGAAGATTTCAAGACCCTAATGAACCAGGCAAGCAGCCCTTTGACCATGTCCATGAAACCCTTTTTATGCATGTCATATAGCACTTTATTATTGTTGCATCGGAATCATGATGAGATGGTAACCCCTTCGGTGGGTTGCCTTTGTGGCTTCCTTGTTGATACTTGCATTGTGCATGACCCTACCTTCCTATGAGGGTTATGCGGGTGGGAGTAGATAGGATGCTAAATTAGATGCTACGCAAATGGGACGGGTATGCATGGTAATGGAGGCAAGTATGCTCCCAAAGACTTTTTGAAAACCCCGCGGGTGCCACTAATGCCCGAGGGAGATGTTGAGCTAGGTAACCACTTGACAAAGAAGTGGTGTACCGGAGAAGGATATGTGAGTGTGGTTTCAAAAACGGATTGGTTTAAGTTGCGACCGTTATCCCAACCTTACATGCACAACCACACTACCCTTATATGGGAAAGGGCATTATTGATTGCCTAGGCCGATACTAGCTTGGAGCCCGCATTACTAGTGACGGGAGAGTTGTTGGTGTGCTCTCTCGGGACGGGGTCGTGCTAGGTAGGGCGGCCAAGAACATTTTTATGGGGCACCGGACACACCGTTGGTACCCCGTGCCAGTGGTATGTGATAAATATGGGAGCGAGGCTCCACAATTGTAAGATGTGAAATGTTGGGCACAGGGGTTACTACCAATCGAGTGGACTCCATGTTAGTGTCGTCTAGGGAAAGATAGTGATCGGGTGCTTACCCCGGGTACTTGAGGTACCGCGGGTTATGGATGACACGGAAGTTCCCCGGATCTTGTGGGCAAAGTGTGCAACCTCTGCAGAGTGTAAAACTATTCGAATAGCCGTGTCCACGGTCAAGGACAGTTGGGTAACCGCTCTTGGGCTACATCCAAATGTTTGTGAAACCAGCGAGTGTGTATGGATGAGTGGAAAGAACTACTTGGGTCAAGTCAAAGGACTTGACATGATTGAGTTGGGTTGGTGCCCACTCCATTTATGTTGATATCTGTAACCTGTCCTCAGGGTTACTTGAATTCTCATGATGCATGCTATGCAAGTTGTTGAACATGTCATAGCACTCAAAACTAGCTTTCTGCAAAAATTTACCTATATCATGCATTATTGTGCCTTGAACCAAAACATGGGTTGCTTGCGAGTACATTCAAAGTACTCATTGGCTTGCCACTGGTTATTTTATTGGCCAGGCATGAAAGAACATGATATGATGAAGAATACTTCGGTGACGAACATGCGAGCTAGGACACTTCCCAGTCAGAATGCCTGTAGGGTTAAGGCAGATGGCATGGGTCCAAGTTATCGATGAAGATTTCCGCTGCGAAGTTATACTCAATACTTGACCATAATGGTCCTACTTGTGTAATACGGTATGTATGGATGTAAGACTCTTGTTATTCAGCTTCTGTGTGTTCAGTGAGCATTGATCTCTGGGATCACTGTACACGTGCATTCGGTGATCACGACTTATGAGTCGGGGTCCCCACACCACCGCCCAATGAACGCGCCCCCAACCGCCGGTGACTACCAACCAGAGGTCTCACGACTTCGAATACCCACCGACCACTAATTTATTACCATTTCTGTCCTTCATATACGCGCTGACGGGTGGGCCCTATGGTAATGTGCGCTGCTGAATGTGGACCGTTTGACTGGTCAATTGATCGTGTTATCAACAAATTACAATGACCATAAGTGTCGTCAACAAAATGTATGTTGTGACCGTGATGAGCTTATTCTGAAGTCCACTGACCATATCGTGTTTTTGCTTCAAATACAATGACCGTAAGTGTCGTCAACAAAATACGAAGCACGCATGAAATGCAAAGTCCGTCAGTGTCATCAACAAAATATGGAGACGTATCGTGAGCTAGATACCGTTGTACTATTGTATATGCTTATTTTCTTAGTGGCCGATTGCATGTGTGGTGTGGTGGGCACATCATTTCTAGTTGTGGTGGGTCAACATGAAAACTCATGGGTTGGTTCCATCCTGTGCCACATATAGGTTGGACCGAGACGTGTTATACGAAGACCCATGTGGAGGACTCGACATACAACACGAAGCTACCAGAGTCGCGGAGGACTCTATCCCCACTGGTGATAAGCCGACTATATATGATTTGTAACCCTAGGCCCTTAGTATGTTATACAAGCTTGGGGGCTAGTTCGTCGATAGTATACACACACGCACAATGCCTGGTATTCATGTGTACTTTGTACACACCCCTATCACTAATATACAATACCAAGAGTAGGCTCTTTCTTCAACTGCAAGGGTCCGATCCGAACTAGGGTAAAACTTTGCCTCGTATTACCATCCAGCCTAACTGCCAGGGATATCCTACCGAATGATATGATGAAATCATATATGCCAACTACTAAGAGAGAGGTGTGTCGGGGGGCAATGTGTGCGAGAGAGGCCTAAAGATAATGTGCGTGCGGGAGACACGTAGGCACATATATGTGTGTATAGAGGGCTAGTAGAGACCGTGCATGTGTATATATGCATGTGAGAGAAATAGTGTTTTCCAACTGAGATTAGTGAAAAGAGTGGTACATAGTAGTCAGAAAGAGAGAGAGAAACAAAGAGAGCATGTGCGTGAGACACCCCGACACCCTGAGAGAGATTGTGAGCATGTGTGAAAGAGAAATGCCGATGCATATAAAGTGTGTGCACTTATGCGTTAGATAGAGAGAGATATAACGCGTTTGTGAGAACGGGGCGAGGCATAGTGCATCTACGTGTAAAAGGCGGTTCTACGCATTAAATTAAAATATAAATGGCATTATTATTTTTGGATGAGATCATGAATTTTGCAAATTGCGTATGGACGAAAATCGGTCTATCAGACACCCATACTCTATTGAATTCTAGCATGTGCATGTGTTTATTTCATATTATCGATCCATAGAGTGAGAGCGGTTTGAAATACAGGCAATGGATGCTTTTGCAATTCATATATAAACATTAATTAGTGCACTCCATGTTGTTAGTGTGAAGCACTTTATACATTTGTCACTTGCATGGATACTTCCAAATTGCTAGCTACGAAATAGAATACATGTCGAATTCAACATAAAGGGGGTTTCGAAGATTCGAATTCATAGGAAGTGCATTCATCTATATGAACCCGAGATAATGGCATTTGTAAATCAGATGTAAAAGGGGCATCAATCTTTGTTGTGAGTTTGAACATGCTATATATATTCATACGCATATCTAACTTTTTTTTTGCAACCAAGGAGATTATATCTAGAACCATGCATGAACTGAGGTAAGTTGCATATTTTTTAATATATACTCGTGTACAATGTATATTCAAATGTACCCCCTCCATTCCAAAATAATCGTAGCTTTAGGATTTTCAAGAGTAAAGATTTGTGAAGTTTGACAAATCCTGAAAGTTCAATTCAAGAGAACCGAAAACGTTAATGCTTCTGCTCCCAAATATTGAACGAAGCGCCAAATAGGCCTCTGGTCACCCGAAACCGCGCGAGACTAATGTTTTGGTGGTAGGAAATTACTGTCCTGACTCTGGCCCGTGTAGCCTATCGGTCCGATGTCCAAAGGTCTAAACCGGGGTAGGTTTGTAACTTCACCAAGACGCCAGTCTCAACCGCCTCCGAGAAGCATTCATACGCCATGGGCGCCTACCCATGCACTTGGCCGAAATCTATCCCGCCCACATTTGGGACACCTGACATGACTGTCCTACCCCCAACCCGCAATATGTCCGAAATTTTAGATGGGGGCAAAGTTTGTAACTTTCCCCAAATTTCAAACAAGTGCGTCTCAAACCGAAACATTGTTCCCCCTTAGTTCCCCGCCTCCCTCCGTTTCCCCATTCATACTCCGTGGGCGCAAAAACGCCCTCTCCACCAGCCGCGAAACCCCAGCCTCCTCCGTCCTCCACCCCATAGCGGCCAATCCACCGCCGCCCTCCTTCATCACGCCGAAGCCGGTACCCCGACGTCGTCGTCCAACGCAACCGCAACCGCAACCGCAACGCCCTCAAGGACTTAGCAGCTGAAGTCGAGGCAGAGCTGCCTCCACGACGCCGACGCCGACGTGCGCCGTACCAGAACCACTCCGACCACGCCGTCCTGCACCTCACTGCTGCGGCTCCACTGTCGCAACCGTCCACCGCACCGGAGCTGTTCCCGCTACGCTGTCGTTCGCCGCCTCGGATCTGCTTCCCTGCCGCCGACAGACGGCCACCGCACCACACTCAACAACTTGGCTATGGATTCGTCCAAAGCTGCACCATCCTCCACAACTTCTGGTTTCCGGCGAACAACAAGAAGATCGTCGGAAAAACAGAAGGAGGACATAGCACTGCCAGCAGAAAGAGGTACTCCTCTTCCCTTATTCGTGCAAATCTTACATCTCCGCTCACACCGTATTCATCCCACAAAAGAAACTAGTTGAGCGCTTCTTATTGCATCTTCTTCATGATACTAAATGCACAAGGTTTCCTCCCTTTTACTATTTCACCTTTGCTAGAGGTCAGTAGCCCGCCTGGATTTCAATTCAGGGTCAGTTGAACTGCAATTAAAAGAAGCAGCACCCGCTTAGGCACGCGGAGCACCTAGTCCGCCTGTTCCCCGGGGAAGCGGCGCATCGGTGTCTATCATAGGGGTGTGGGGCGCAGGAGCTGCTTGCGCCCGATTTGGAGGTCGGCGGGGCTTGAATGGATGGCCGGGGGGCGGTGCCAAGCATGGCGGTGCGGTGAGGTCGAGGGGAGGGCGCGGGCAGGGGAGGAATACTGGGCCGGTGGTCGCTGGCGTTTCGAGGAAGATCGTCAACACTGACTGGCTGGAGGTAGATGAAGGCGATCTGCCCGTTCTTTGTACATCGGACGGTGCAGAAAAAATGGACTGACCTATTTAATTTCAGTCGACTGTTATTTTCATAGAATCCTGTAGTAATTTAGTGTGCCATGCATGTTGTAGAGCTATCATATGCCTCCCGTCATTTATTTCTCACCGACCTGCTATCTGCTACCTTTACACTGTACTAATTGTGCACACACTTCACCCATACTCACACTATTGTTTTTTTATGCATGGGTATTTCAGACTCTGACGCAGTGTTGATGAATGCAGAAAAGAAAAGACAGAAGTCGCTCCAGTGTAATTCGAAGATAAGCACTAAGCGTTTCAGCGCTCATGGGTGCAGTGTCAGCAGTTGGAGACAGTAAACGTAGCTCTGCAGTTGATGATCTCAATTGCCACACACAACCATCCTAGGTGCTTGCTTTAGCTTCGCGCTGTCAAATGTGGTTGCATGTTGCATATGGTGTCTAGCTTGTATTGCTTCCAATTTGGTTAAATTGCATCTGCTTACTTTACACATTATACCTTTGATAATGACATGCCTTCCTGTTTTTGATACATACTACATATGTCTATTAACCATGTTCGTACATCAAACTAATGCTCTTTTGTATCCCTCGTCAATCACTTATGATGAGACAGTCACCCGAGTGGGTTACTGTGAGACGCCCTACTCGTTTAAAGAGTGTAGTGTCATCCTCCCCACATGATTCTCAAGAAACAGCAAGGCTAAATGAAGATAGTCAACGTAGCTCTCTAGTTGATCACCGCAATTCCCCCACACCACCATCGCAGGTGCTTGCTCTTACTTGGTAGTGTGATATGTGGTTGCATGTTGCATATGGTGTCTACCTTGTAATGCTTCTAATTAGGGTAAATTGCATCTGCTTAGTTAACACATTATACCTGTGAATATGACATGCCTTCCTGTTTTTGGTACATACTACGTCTTTCTATTAACCATGTTCTTACGTCAAACTACTTTTCTTGTGTATCCCTCATCAATGCTCCTAATTTGTTAAATTGCATCTCCTTAGCTTACACATTATACATGTGAATATGACACGCCTTCCTGTTTTTGGTACATACTACATCTGCCTATCACACCATGTTCTTACTTCAAACTACTGTTCTTGTGTATCCGGCGTCTATCGCTTATGATGAGACAGCCACGCGCGTGGGTTAATATGAGACGCAGTACTCTTATAAAGAATGCAATTTCATCCTCTCCACATGATTCTCAAGAAACAGCAAGCCTAAATGAAGATATTGAACGTAGATCTGTACCTGAAGACCGCACTTCCCCTACACCACCATCACATGTGCTTGCTCTAACTTCGTAGTGTGATATGTGGTTGCATGTTGCATACGGTGTCTAGCTTGTAATGCTTCTAATTATGGTAAATTGCATCTGCTTAGTTTATACACTATACCTGTGAATATGACATGCCTTCCTATTTTTGGTACACACTACATCTATGTGTTAACCTTGTTCTTACATGAAACTACCTCTCTTCTGTATCCTGCATCAATCACTTACGATGAGTCACCTTTATTCGTTGCATATTGCATATTATTTCTAGCATGTTGCCATGTATTGCTTCTAATTTGGTCAAATACATTTGTTAGGGCACCCTTTTAATTTGGCAGAGTGATATTGGTTTCATCTTTCATATGGTTTCTAGCTTGCATCGATTCTAACAAGTTCAAGCACCTTGTGCTTAGTTTACACTTTATACATCATACATGTCAATATGTCACGCCGTCCTGTTTTTCATACATATTCCATCCTCCTATCATGCGGCTGCCTTACATGAAAGTAGTGTTCATCAGTATCATGCATCAATGAGTTCTGAAGAGCAAATTTTTTTCCTTTTTCTTGTGGGTTTGACTTGACAAGGCAAAATCAAGAAAGAGGAAGGAAAAGAGTAAGGAAGGTGATGATGGTGGCCTCTGCAACAACGTAAACGGAGCATCTGTACCGATTCTCCTTGTACTGATAGTGCATTACAAGGTCCAAGTCTCCGCTCCCCTACTCCACCATTCAAGGTGCCTGCCCTAACTTGGCAGTGTGATATCCGGTTGCATGTTGCATATGGTGTCTAGCTCGTATTGCTCCTAATTAGTGTAAACTGCATCTGCTTAGCTTACACATGATACATGTGAATATGACACGCTTTCCTGTTTTTGGTACATACTATATCTGTCTATCACACCATGTTCTTACATGAAACTACTCTTCTTGTGTATCCTGCATCAGTCACTTATGATGGGACACCTTTAAGTTGGCAGTGTGATATTGGTTTGCGTCTTGAATATGATTTCTAGCATGTATTGCTTCTAGTTTGATGAACGCCACCTATGACGAGACAGTTTTAACTTGGCAGAGTGATATTGATTGCACCTTCCATATGGTGTCTTGCTGTGTTTCTAATTTGTTGAAGTGCCTTCTGCTTAGTTACCACATCATAGGTGTGAATATGTCAAGCCGTCCATTTTTTCGTACATATTCCATCCTCGTATCATGACTTTGCCTTTCATCAGAGTAGTGTTCGTCAGTATCATGCATGAATGAGTTCTGAAGAGCGAATGATATTCCTTTTTCTTGTCGGTATGACCTCACAATGCAAAATCAATAAAGCTGAAGGAAATTGGCAAGGCATTGGATGATGGTGGTCCTTCCGAGCAACTGAAACGGAGGTTCTCTACAGATTCTACTCCGCCATCCTCCCAACAAGATTCGCAAGACAACGCAAGGCTAGACAGTCAACGTAGCTGTGTAGATGATGAGCACATCTCCCCTACTCCACCATCACAGGTGCTTGCTCTAACTTGGCACTATTATATGTGGTTGCATGTTGCATATGATGTCTAGCTTGTATTGCTTCTAACTTTGTTGAATTGCATCTGCTTACTTTACACATAATGCCTGTGAATATGACATGTGTTCCTATTTCTACATCAGACTACTATTCTTGCATATCCCGCATCAGTCACTTATGATAAGGCACCTTTAAGTCGCCACTGTGATATTGGTTGTGTCTTGCATATGATTTCTAGCATGTACTGCTTCTAATTTGTTGAAACGCCATACAGTTTGAACTTGGCAAGTGATATTGGTTGCATCTTTCATATGGTGTCTAGCTTGCAGTGCTTCTAATTTGTTGAAATGCCTTCTGCTTAGTTACCACATCATAGGTGTGAATATGTCACACCATCCTATTTTTCATACATATTCCATCCTCGCATCATGTGTTTGCCTTTCATCCGAGTAGTGTTCGTCAGTATCATGCATGAATGAGTTCTGAAGAGCGAATTTTATTCCTTTTTCTTATCGGTTTGACTTCACAATGCAAAATCATTACAGCTGAAGGAAATTAGTCCGGCAGTGGATGATGGTGGTCCTTCGGAGCAACTCAAACAGGGGGTCTCTACAGATTCTACTCCGCCATCCTCCCAACAAGATTCGCAAGACAACACAAGGCTGGACAGTCAACGTAGCTGTGTAGATGATGAGCACATCTCCCCTACTCCACCATCACAGGTGCTTGCTCTAACTTGACACTATTATATGTGGTTGCATGTTGCGTATGATGTCTAGCTTGTATTGCTTCTAACTTGAATTGCATCTGCTTACTTTACACATAATGCCTGTGAATATGACATGTGTTCCTGTTTCTAGAACATACGTGTACATGATGAGCACATCTCCCCTACTCCACCATCACAGGTGCTTGCTCTTACTTGGAACTGTTATACGTGGTTGCATTTTCCGTATGATGTCTAGTTTGTATTGCTTCTGATTATGTTGAATTGCATCTGCGTAGCTTACAACTTATACCTGCAACGATCACTTACCCATAAGACACATTTAACTTGGGACTGTGATGTAGGTTGCATCTTGCATTGTCTTCTAGCTTGTACTGCTTCTAATTTCTTGAAATGGCACTTACGACGAGACACTTTTTACCTGATAGAGTGATATTGGTTGCATGTTCATATGGTGCCTAGCTTTCATTTCTTCTAATTTTGTTGAAATGCCTTCCGCTTACTGTTTTTTCATACATATTCCATCCTCCTATCGTACGTGTGAATATGAAACGCTGTCTTTTTTTGTATATATTCCATCCTCCTATCCTGCGCTTGCCTTACATCAAAGTAGTGTTCGTCTGTATCATGCATCAACCAGTTATGCAGAGCTAATTTTATTCATCTTCTTGTGGTTTTGACTTCATAAGGCAATATCAGAAAATAGGAAGGAAAAGAGTAAGTTAGGGGATGTTGGTGGTCCTCCGCACCGACGCAAACAGAGACTCTCTAGATTTGCCACTGCTACTGCTAATGAAGTTGAAGTCCCAAGTCTACATGATGAGTTCATCTCCCGTACTCCACCATCGCAGGTGCTTGCTCTAAGTTGACAGTGTGATAATTGGTTTCATGTTGCATATGTTGTCTAGCCTGTATTTCTTCTATTTTGATTAAATTGCACCTGCTGAGTTTATACGTTATACATGTGCATATGACATGGCTTTCTGTGTCTAGAATACACTGCATCTATCTATCATACCATGTTCTTACATCAAAGTACTGCTGTTGTGTATCCCGCATCAGTCACTCATGATTGGACGCTTTTAACATGGCAGTTTGATAGTGGTTGCATCTTGCATTGATTTCTACGTTGTACTGCTTCTAATTTTTCGAATTGCCACTTATGACAAGACACTTTTAACTTGGCAGAGTAATATTGGTTGCATCTTTCATATGGTGTCTAGCTTGCATTACTTCTATTTTCTTGAAAATCCTTCTGCTTAGTTTGCACATCGTAGCTGTGAATATGTCATGTCGTCCTGTTTTTCTTACATATTCCATCCTCATACGGTTGTCTTACATCAAAGTATTGCTTGTCTGTATCATGCATCAATGAGTTCTGAAGAGTGATTTTATTCTTTTGTGTTGTGGGTACAGCTTGACATGGCAAAGTCAAAAAAGAGCAAGGAAAATAATATAGTAGGGAGTGTTGTTACTCGTCGGGTGAAACGGAAAAGGTTCTGCCGTCGAGATTCTGCTGGTACTTATAGTGCAGTAGAAGGTCCAAGTCCACCGGCTAAATCTACAAACACAGTATCACCTGCTCCACCAGCTGCAGCATCCGCTTCAACTGTACCAGCATCTCAACCAGTTACTCGTTCGTTTGCTCCGGAACTGGCCAGTTCCCAAGCTGCCTTCACACCTAACACTACTTCCGAAGCACTGCTGACACAACAGGACTTGGCAAGATCAGATGAACCTCATGAGCATCAACACCAAGACGGTACCTGACCGAGTCAAGTTGCAGTTGCATGCTCCTTTATATGTACTCTCACAGTTTGATGTACACTAACACTTTCCATATTCGTTGTTGAACTAGCACCACGGCGCAAGCGGAAACAGACATCAGGGATAATGCTTGACAGATTAACAAAATCTAAAGGAGGAAGAATGGAGATCCATTTTGAGGCAGGTTTAAAAAGGCCACGTGATGCTACAGAGTCAGCCAAGTTAGTATCAGAGGCAGCCGTTGCCGTTAGGTGTCATGCACGTATCCTCCCAACGTGGATCCAGTACAGGAATGAGAAAGACAATACCCAGTTTAACACCTTCCTTGACCATTTATCTGTAAGTAATGTTATTCATCGCAATTAGTAATATTGTCTTGCTCTGTCCCATACTTTCTAGCTTCCTCCTAATAAGACTCACATTCTTTTTTCAACAGATGAGGTTCAAGTTGGATCCGAAAGATGATGCAACTAAACAAGCATGCACTCATGTTTTTCAGTCTGCTCTGCGACAGTATCGGTACCACCTTAGAAAATCTCACTTTGAAGGCAAGGCTAACAATGAAATCGCCCAAACATCTCCAGTGGAATATATTACAGATGAAGACTGGACAGCCCTCGTTAAACACTGGTCTGATCCAAAGTATCAGGTAGGCTATATGTATTTGATCAGACCACATATTGAACTTGTATTTATGTATGTGCCTTACAAGTGTATCTTCTTCTAGGCTAACTGTTTGAAGAACAAAACCAACCGTTCTAAAGTGAAATTCCAACAGACAACAGGATCTCGTAGCTATATTGCACACTGCGAGGCTCTTGTAAATAGCTGCTACTTCCTTCTTTTTTGTGCCATATTATCGTATCTATATTGACTTGTTCCAAATACAGAGGAAAGCCCGTGCGGACCAAAAAGAACCTGAACCGAATGCAGTGCAAATCTTCAAGGATTGCCACACCAGCAAGATGAAGGGCATGAGCACACCAGTTCAAGCCGCTGTTGTAAGTCCTTACTCCTCCTGCCTTGAACTGATTGGTACTGTGATGTGTTCATTTAACTACTTGGTTTGCAGCCAATGTCAGTTACTCTGTTCACTTTTATTCACAGTTGTCTTAACGTATCATTTCACCTTACATGGTTTAAAAGAGATGAAGGATATTCTTTTGGTCTTGATCTGTAATCTAGTTGTTATGTTCACGTGCGCACACAATGATAAAATAGCCTGTTTGTTTTATATCTGTTTGCCCATGATATGAATGATGTCATACTATGTTCATCCTACTTTAAACCATGTCTCTTTATCCTTAGATGTCAACGAATGTGAGGAAATAGACAATACAGTAGGCATGCTACATGGACATATGTTCCGAAAGTGATTTTATTATGTAGTTGGCACTACAATACATGCTAATGTATTACAGTAGTTCACCAAAATAAGTTATGTATAAACGTTTAACCTACTTTGTTTGTTTTTGTCTCATTAGTAACTTATCTGGTACACTAATCTACAAGTTCAAACTTTCAGGAAGCTATGGAACAAATGATTGAACAACCACAACCACCTGAAGGTGACGAGGCTACTACAGGCACAATGTCACCTCTTGCTGCAGTGCGTCAGTATCTCTCCACTAACAGTGCAAAAAGCACCTTCCTGCGTAATTCTGGGTTGGTTGTCAAGGTAACCTCGTCCAAATCGCCTACTGAACAAAATCTTCCTGCTAGACAGAGTGATATATCTGTGCTCCAGACACAAGTCCAATCCCTAATGGACGTTGTTTCGGAAACAAGAATAGTGGTTGAGAAATGTCGTCAAGATATGAATGGTTTTGAAACCAGACTATCAGACATTCGCTTCGTTGTTCAAGAGCAATGGCGGAAAAAAGGTGGAGATCGTGCTGCTCCATCAGATTCTACAGCCTGAAACATTAGCACTCAGGTCAAATGATCTGTGCTTCTATACATCTGATGGTGCTTTTATCTGGAAGGACTGTAAACTTTATGCCAACAGGCCTTTTGTTGTATGGTTGGAATTTATTTTGTTGTGATACAACATTTATGATGCTGCCTCAGGCTGCAGTAATTACGACGCTATTTTTGTATAGTGTAGGTTTATCTTAGTAATGTATTCGGCCGAAAGCTTCATAGGAGCCCAACATGCCAACATTCGTCGGGCCCATTCCAATTGGGCTAAAAATGATTACGGGCCGAAATTGGCATGTAGCCCACTAAAAATATCTGGGCCTAAATCAGCATAAGCTTTCATATTTTTCTGGTAGGCCTGTGCCCATAGTGGGCCTTTAACAGGCCTAAACATAATTTGGGCCCTCAGTAAAAATAGGCCGTTTACAGGTGTAAATATCTCGAGCCCATAAAAAACATGGGCCTTTAATAGACCGAAAGTGAGATTGGGCCCTGATTGTGCCAAATAACCCACTGGACTTAGCAGGCCGAAATGGTGGCCCATTTACGATGCGGATCTTTGACAGGCCGAAATTCGGACGGGCCGTAAATGCGCCGACCTAATACACGGGCCTTTAACAGGCCGGAACTTCGGTCGGGCTAGATTATCGTCATTTTTATATGGGCCGTTAATGGGCCCGATATGACGTTGGGCCACATATGGCCCATGGTTTACGTCCGGCGTTAACAGGCCGAAAATGACAACAGGACGAAAGTGGCCCAAAGCTATAGTGGGCCTCTAACAGGCCGAATGTCACACATGGCCGAATATGACCCAAATCCTTCACGGTCGTTTATGGGCCGAAAGTTTTGATGGCCTGTAAATGGGCCCAAATGAAGCCGGACCTTTAACAGGCCGGAAATACACCGGGCCGTAATTCGGCCCAATTACTTAGCGGACTGTTAACGGGCCAGAAGTGACCATGGGCCGCGTTGATGAAAAGTTTAGGACAGGCCGTTGACGGGCCGATTTGACAGAGAATGTTGGGCCTTTAGCTGGGCCGGCCCATTATGGTCTGCAGAATCTTGTGGGCCTTTAGCTGGGCCGGCCCATTGTGGTCCGCAAAATCTTGTGGGCCTTTAGCTGGGCTGGCCCATTATGGTCTGCAAAATCATGTGGGCCTTTAGCTGGGCCGGCCCATTATGGTCCGCTAAATTTAGTGGGCCTTTAGCTGGGCCGGCCCTTTATGGTCCGCTAAATCTTATGGGCCTTCGGTTAGGCCGGCCC
This sequence comes from Triticum aestivum, assembly GCF_018294505.1. Classification (NCBI taxonomy): domain Eukaryota; kingdom Viridiplantae; phylum Streptophyta; class Magnoliopsida; order Poales; family Poaceae; genus Triticum; species Triticum aestivum. Next base: position 546,770,152 of record NC_057814.1, read on the forward strand.
ATTTAAACTTTGTGGGCCACTTTTGGGCCGGTCCATGTGTCAACATATCATAGGCCCATCTCGACCGTTGGATGAGTGACACCTGTGCCAACGCAGAGCTGACGCGTGGATCCGTCAGCCAATGAGAATTTTACACGTGGAAAATCGGCATTGGTCGTGGCTGTTAACGGGTTATCGGATCCAAAATCCGACCCGATAGCTTAACGGCGTTCCGTTATGGTGGATGCCACGTGTCGGTCACCCTTGACGAAAGCACTTCTGTGACGCGCGATTTATCGTCATGGAAGTGGACACTTCCGTGATGATAATTTTGGCAATGTCATGGAACACTTCTACGACAGCACAGGTATGACTATCTTGATTCTGTCATAAATTTGTCATGGATGTACATGCATGACAGAAAACGCGACCTACTGTGACAAACACGTATCATCACGGAAGTGTATTTTTTTGTAGTGCAATGATATACAAGTTATGCCGATTTATATCACGATCAAATATGGAGAGTCTCAAGGCTACTCCTCGAGTCACCTTTGCGACTCCGGGGCTACGATGACATGACTCAGCAAATCTTGCCAGTTTCAGCAAATTTAAGAACCCCAGGACGATGGAGGGAAAGATAACCCGGTCACGGAGGCTACAGTTATATTGATGAAAATTTAAAGGCCTTCAGAAAATTTCCGGCTTAGAAAGTATATGACAGTTACAAAATCCCAGCTCAATGAGGAAGTTCCGGGTCATCAAAAAGGATTCCGGTTTAAAATCCAGCTCAAGGGAAGTCAGTCTCACTGAAGCTCTCAAATATCCGGTTTACAATCCGGTTCAAGGGAAATTTGTTCTCCCACAAAGCTCTGAAGCTCTCAAATCTGGTTTAAGAATTTCCGGTTCAAAAAGAATTAATCTATCGCAAGTTCGAGTAGGCCGTCAGAAAATTTCTGGCTGAAAATGAAGATTCCGGTTTAAAATCCGGTTCAAGGGAAATATGTCTCCCATAAAGCTTTGAAGCTCTCAATATCCGGTTTAACATCCGGTTCAAGAAGAAATATCTCTCGCAAAGTTCGAGCTCTAAAAAAATCACTTGGGGGCTTGGTCGTATTCGAACCATAGCTATACCTCTTGATCGGCGTAAGGCCTCCAGGGAAATCACTTGGGGGCTTGGTCGTATTCGAACCATAGCTACACCTCTTGGTCGGCGTAAGACCAAAAGGAAATTACTTGAGGGCCAAAGAGAGTGTTTGATGTCTACTACAGAACCTTCTTCTTGTAGACGTTGTTGGGCCTCCAAGTGCAGAGGTTTGTAGGACAGTAGCAAATTTCCCTCAAGTGGATGACCTACGATTTATCAATCCGTGGGAGGCGTAGGATGAAGATGGTCTCTCTCAAGCAACCCTGCAACCAAATAACAAAGAGTCTCTTGTGTCCCCAACACACCCAATACAATGGTAAATTGTATAGGTGCACTAGTTCGGCGAAGAGATGGTGATACAAGTGCAATATGGATGGTAGATATAGGTTTTTGTAATCTGAAAATATAAAAACAGCAAGGTAACTAATGATAAAAGTGAGCGTAAACGGTATTGCAATGCTAGGAAACAAGGCCTAGGGTTCATACTTTCACTAGTGCAAGTTCTCTCAACAATAATAACATAATTGGATCATATAACTATCCCTCAACATGCAACAAAGAGTCACTCCAAAGTCACTAACAGCGGAGAACAAACGAAGAGATTATGGTAGGGTACGAAACCACCTCAAAGTTATTCTTTCCGAACGAATGTGGTTCCGATCCCTCCGGTGATGCCAGAAGTCGTTTCGATATACGATTTTATCCGGTTCCTATTTTATTTATTATCCCTGATCCGGAAGTCACCTTTTCTTTTCCTTGGGCAGTACCTCCTAACAAGATTGATCTGTTTGGATCTTGGTCCATGATGGCCTTTTTATTGATTTTGACTCAATCCATTGGGCTATTCCTATAAGTGTCACAAACAGCCCTAGAGTTCGTAGTAAAATAACACCTTAAGATACACATCAACCAAAACCCTAATGTCACCTAGATACTCCAATGTCACCTCAAGTATCCGTGGGTATGATTATACGATATGCATCACACAATCTCAGATTCATCTATTCAACCAGCACATAGAACCTCAAAGAGTGCCCCAAAGTTTCTACCGGAGAGTCAAGATGAAAACGTGTGCCAACCCCTATGCATAGGTTCATGGGCGGAACCCGCAAGTTGATCACCAAAACATACATCAAGTGAATCAATAGAATAACCCATTGTCACCACGGTTATCCCACGCAAGACATACATCAAGTGTTCTCAAATCATTAAAGACTCAATCCGAGAAGATAACTTCAAAGGGAAAACTCAATCCATTACAAGAGAGTAGAGGGGGAGAAACATCATAAGATCCAACTATAATAGCAAAGCTCGCGATACATCAAGATCGTGCCAAATCAAGAACACGAGAGAGAGAGAGATCAAACACATAGCTACTGGTACATACCCTCAGCCCCGAGGGTGAACTACTCCCTCCTCATCATGGAGAGCGCCGGGATGATGAAGATGGCCACCGGTGAGGGTTCCCCCTCCGGCAGGGTGCCAGAACAGGGTCCCGATTGGTTTTTGGTGGCTATAGAGGCTTGCGGCGGCGGAACTCCCGATCTATTCTGTTCCCCGAAGGTTTTAGGGTATATTGGTATATATAGGAGGAAGAAATACGTCAGGGGAGCCACGAGGGGCCCACGAGGGTGGAGGGCGCGCCCCCTGCCTCGTGCCCTCCTCGTTGATTCCCTGACATGCACTCCAAGTCCCCTGGATTGCTTCCGTTCCAAAAATAACTTTTCCAAAGGTTTCATTCCGTTTGGACTCCGTTTGATATTCCTTTTCTGTGAAACACTGAAACAAGGGAAAAAACAGAAACTGGCACTGGGCTCTGGGTTAATAGGTTAGTCCCAAAAATAATATAAAAGTGCATTGTAAAGCCCATAAAACATCCAAGATGGATAATATAGTAGCATGAATACTTCATAAATTATAGATACGTTGGAGATGTATCAGTGTTGCAAAAGCACAACTCAAACATAGGCACCCACTGAGCACAGCTCAAAATATTGCTTGGGGATTTTTTTGCTATCGCAATGAACAAAGAATCTACACTTGTAATAGGCTATCAAGCCATGGCTTGGAAGCCTGGTGTATACACCTAAAACCCCGGGTTAGCCTGCCTTTTTTAAGTAAGTCACTCCGTCCAGGTAAACCTGGTATGACCCGCCGAACTTTGACAAGTCAATCTCATAAGACCCTGAACTTGTCAAAGTTAAAACGACGATTGGTTAAAGATTGAGGTCCATCTTAAAAGGCTTTGTAAAATAGTTTAACTCAACCGCCTGGCAGCCCATGAAAAGCCTCGAATTTGGGGCCTAGCAGCCCGTGAAAAGCCTCGACTACAAGTTTTCATATACTTTTATTTGCCAAGTTTTTTCCTCCTTTGATGAGATTGATGATGTTTTTGATAAACCGGCGTTCATTAACCCGGTTCGGCTTTCAACTACAAAGTTGTCAGTACATGATCACTTATAATCCAGAGTTTATTAACCCGGTCTGGTTTCGACTATAAGTCACCAGTGTTATATATGGATAAACCGGTGTTTATCACAACCCGGTATGGTTTTATTATAAACCGGCAAGACAGGGGAGGAGTTATCAGTACTCAAGATTTGGGTTATCACCCTTACTACAAAAAGTTGGTAAACCAACGATGTGATTCAATGTCACAGGTATGATATATTTCATATTTGATTATTCTTAAAGTGCAGCCTTGGTTATAAACCCGGGTTATATGTTGGGCATTATGACCGGTCCGGCGGTAAACCGCCAGGACACTTTAAACTTGTATGCAGAAACAGGTTGAATAAAGCATGATTATAAATCACTGGCATTTATTAACCCGGCCTGGTTTTCGACTATAAGTCGTCAGTATGATGATAAAATTATCCAGTGTTTATTAACCCGGACTGGCTTGGGATTATAAGTCGCCAGTATATATTTGGAATGCGCCATTGGAATCATGCGCTCATAAATCATTGGATTATATTATTCAAATCTTCAAATAGCCAACATGGCTGGATTTTATTATGGTTATCAGTAACCAGTATTATGATTAAGGTTTTCAAAGTCGCTTTAGTGCAATGGCTATTATATTATCGATGGATATGATTTATTCTACAATTGAAGGAATAGTCCCGAGTCGCTGCAGGCTTACGACCCGGCACTTGGGGGCTACATTATTCACGTTGAGATTTCATCAAATATGCAAGTCTCATGTCACTGCAAGCATGCACCATGACACTTGGGGGATAATGCAAAGTCATTTTTATTGGCCTTATTGAAGACCCGACTCATCACATCATAATGAGCCGGTCCTTGGGGGCTACACGTTGCTGTTCAAATCTACATGATCATATTTATAAAGTCCCTGCTCATTATTGCATAATGACCCGGCCCTTGGGGGCTACACTAGTTGAAGTTTTTTGAGCATCAGGCAATTACAAGTCCCAGGTTGCTGCAAGCATGACAACCCGGCACTTGGGGGCTACATAATATGGAATATTCAGTTGTGACTAGTGACTGAGATGAACAATCTGGATTTCTTCAAGGTTGTAACATTTATATTGAAACAAGTCTTAAGCTATCACTATGTTCTCCTCTTAAGACTTGGGGGCTACAGGTAATATGCATATAAAGGAGGAACATCTTCAAATTCTTAGTTCTGAGCAAACCAGATTGACCCGGTGTCTGCAACAATTATGACCCGGCGTCGGTAACAATTATGACTCGGTGCCATCAATATTTACAAGCCGGCAATTTTTGTAATATTAAACTGGCAAGTTCTACATCTTCAAAATGGTTGAATATCATATGAGTATTTCAAGACTAATATTTCTTAAGCCGGCACTTTGGAAGCCGACTCAAGTGGATTATTCTTCACAATATTTCTCTGTGAGAAACCAATATCAGCAAATTGAGTATGAAGCTGGCTTATTGACCCGGATTTTCTAGAAGAAGGAAATGACAAGGATTTATGAATGATCAGGAAACGGTTTACAAGAATTTTTAACCCGGAATACAACTTGTTAAAGTTGTTCTTGTGTTTGTTTTTTCAAGATCAGTTTAACATGGATAAATCCAAATTAAACTGGGGGCTAATGTCGGGGATATACCCCGCAGTATGACCCGGCCGGAATTATGACCCGGCCGGACTTGGCGGTTTACTTGAGACCTGGTTTACACTTGGCGATTCACTGGCGACCCGCCCTGACCAGACGGTTTACAAGCAACCTGCCTGAACATTATGACTCACTGATAACCCGGCGGGCGGGACAGACGGATGACAAGGCCCAAGGCCCAGAAGGCCGGTTTACGTTAATGGTGGGCCGGTTTATGAGGAAAGCACAAGGAATATTTTCCTACAAAGGAAGCAAGACTAGGACTCCACTTGTAATAGAGTAATCCTAATCCAATTAGGACTAGTCATGTAAACCGCCCCTTCAACATATATAAGGAGGGGCAGGGCTCCCCAAAGAGGGAGGGGACAAGAAGAAACAATCTCTAGGGCTAGACACAAAGAGCCGGTTTACCGGCAACTCTCTCATGAGCATAATGAGACCTAGCCAAAAACAGCATGTAGGGTTGTTACCGGATGATGTTTCCCGGGGCCCGAAGCTGTCTAAATCTTTGTCTTGCGTGTTGCGTCTCTCGATTCCGCTCAACCCCTCTCAAGCTACCACATAGATGCGTTGGCCTCACGAGTAAGTCCTCACACTAGGACATCTGCCATGACAAATCCATGACACCCCATATCCGCCTCATATTTGGGCTGGATATGAGGGGTGCTGGTCAGCCCGGGCGTTTGAGGCACCCGTCTGGGTCGAATTTTCGTGACCGGTCAGTAACCGGGTCGTCCGTCCGGGCGTTTGAGGCGGGTTTGGTGTGTCCGGCTATAGATGCGGGGTGCCGGTCAGCCCGGGCATTTGAGGCACCCGTCTGGGTCGAATTTTCATGTCCGGTCAGTAACCGGGCCGTCCGCCCTGGTGTTTGAGGCGGGTTTTGAAGGAAATATGCCCTAGAGGCAATAATAAAGTTATTATTTTATTTCCTTATATCATGATAAATGTTTATTATTCATGCTAGAATTGTATTAACCGGAAACTTGATACATGTGTGAATACATAGACAAAACAAGGTGTCCCTAGTATGCCTCTACTAGACTAGCTCGTTAATCAAAGATGGTTAAGTTTCCTGACCATAGACATGTGTTATCATTTGATGAACAGGATCACATCATTAGAGAATGATGTGATGGACAAGACCCATCCGTTAGCTTAGCATTATGATTGTTTAGTTTTATTGCTATTGCTTTCTTCATGACTTATACTTGTTCCTCTGACTATGAGATTATGCAACTCCCGAATACCAGAGGAACACTTAGTGTGCTATCAAACGTCACAACGTAACTGGGTGATTATAAAGATGCTCTACAGGTGTCTCCGATGGTGTTTGTTGGGTTGGCATAGATCAAGATTAGGATTTGTCACTCCGTGTATCACTATAAGCCTTGCAAGCAATGTGACTAATGAGTTAGTTGCGGGATGATGCATTACAGAACGAGTAAAGAGACTTGCCGATAACGAGATTGAACTAGGTATGATGATACCGATGATCGAATCTTGGGCAAGTAACATACCGATGACAAAGGGAACAACGTATGTTGTTATGCGGTTTGACCGATAAAGATCTTCGTAGAATATGTAGGAACCAATATGAGCATCCAGGTTCTGCTATTGGTTATTGACCGGAGATGTGTCTCGGTCATGTCTACATAGTTCTCGAACCCGTAGGGTCCGCACGCTTAACGTTCGATGACGATTTGTATTATGAGTTATGTGATTTGATGACCGAAGTTTGTTCGGAGTCCCGGATCAGATCACGGACATGACGAGGAGTCTCGAAATGGTCGAGAGGTGAAGATTCATATATTGTAAGGCTATAGTCGGATATCGGAATGGTTCCGAGTGATTCGGGTATTTTTCGGAATACCGAAGAGTCACAAGAATTCGCCGGGGGAAGTTAATGAGCCTTATTGGGCTTTAGTGGACAGAGGGAAGAAGGGCCAAGGTGGTGTGCGCCTCCCCCCTGCCCAACCAAATTGGACGAGGGGTGGGGGCGCCCCCCCTTTCCTTCTCCCTCCCCCTCCTTTCCTTCGTTCCCACTCCAAAAAGGAAAGGGAATCTTACTAGGACTTGGGAGTCCTAGTAGGACTCCCTACACTTGGCACGCCCCTAGGAGGGTCGGCCTCTCTCCCTCCCTCCTTTACATACGTGGGGAGGGGGCACCCCAAAGGCACTCCAAGATTTGTCTTAGCCATATGCGGTGCCCTCCTCCACAGTTACACACCTCGGTAATATTGTCGTAGTGCTTAGGCGAAGCCCTGCGCCGGTAACATCATCATCACCGTCGCCATGCCGTCGTGCTAACGGAACTCTCCCTCGTCCTCAACTGAATCAAGAGCTCGAGGGACGTCATCGTGTTGAACGTGTGCTGAGCACGGAGGTGCCGTACATTTGGTACTTGGATCGGTTGGATCGTGAAGACATTCAACTACATCAACCGCGTTACTAAACGCTTCCGCTTTCGGTCTACGAGGGTACGTGGACACACTCTCCCCGCTCGTTGCTATGCTTATCCTAGATAGATCTTGCGTGATCGTAGGAATTTTTTTGAATTACTACGTTCCCCAACAGTGGCATCCGAGCCAGGTCTATGCGTAGATGTTATATGCACGAGTAGAACACAATGAGTTATGGGCGATAATAGTCATACTGCTTACCAACAACGTCTTACTTTGATTCGGCGGTATTGTATGATGAAGCGGACCAGACCGACATTACATGACCGCGTTCATGAGACTGGTTCTACCGACGTGCTTTGCACACAGCTGGCTAGTGGGTGTCTATTTCTCCAACTTTAGTTGAATCAAGTTTGACTACGCACGGTCCTTGTTGAAGGTTAAAACATCACACTTGACAAAAAATCGTTGTGGTTTTGATGCGCAGGTAGGAACGGTTCTTGCTAAGCCCGTAGCAGCCACGTAAAACTTGCAACAACAAAGTAGAGTACGTCTAACTTGTTTTTGCAGGGCATGTTGTAATGTGATAAGGTCAAGACGTGATGATATATAAATTGTTGTATGAGATGATCATGTTTTGTAGAAGTTATCAGCAACTGGCAGGAGCCTTATGGTTGTCTCTTTATTGTATGAAATGCAATCGCCATGTAATTGCATTACTTTATCACTAAGCGGTAGCGACAGTAGTAGAAGCAATAGTTGGTGAGACGACAACGATGCTACAATGGAGATCAAGGTGTCAAGCCGGTGACGATGGAAATCATGACGGTGCTTTGGAGTTGGAGATCAAAGGCACAAGATGATGATGGCCATATCATGTCACATATTTTGATTGCATGTGATGTTTATCTTTTATGCATCTTATTTTGCTTAGTACGGCGGTAACATTATAAGATGATGCCTCACTAAATTTCAAGGTATAAGTGTTCTCCCTGAGTATGCACCGTTGCTATAGTTCGTCGTGCCGAGACACCACGTGATGATCGGGTGTGATAAGCTCTACGTTCACATACAACGGGTGCATGCTAGTTTTGCACACGTAGAATACTCGGGTTAAACTTGACGAGCCTAGCAATGCAGATGTGGTCTCGGAACACTGAGACCGAAAGGTCGAACGTGAATCATATAGTAGATATGATCAACATAGAGATGTTCACCATTGAAAACTACTCCATCTCACATGATGATCGGACATGGTTTAGTTGATATGGATCACGTGATCATTTAGATGACTAGAGGGATGTCTATCTAAGTGGGAGTTCTTAAGTAATATGATTAATTGAACTTTAATTTATCATGAACTTAGTCCTGATAGTATTTGCATATCTATGTTGTAGATCAATAGCTTGCGATCTAGCTCCCCGTTTATTTTTGATATGTTCATAGAGAAAAGTAAGTTGAAAGATGATAGTAGCAATGATGCGGACTGGGTCCGTGATCTGAGGATTATCCTCATTACTGCACAGAAGAATTATGTCCTTGATGCACCGCTAGGTGACAGACCTATTGCAGGAGCAGATGTAGACGTTATGAATGTTTGGCAAGCTCGGTATGATGACTACTTGATAGTTTAGTGCGCCATGCTTTACGGCTTAGAACCAGGACTTCAAAACATTTTGAATGCCACAGAGCATATAAGATGTTCCAAGAGCTGAAATTGGTATTTCAGACTCATGCCTGAGTCGAGAGGTATGAGACCTCTAACAAGTACTTTGCCTACAAGATGGAGAATAGCTCAACCAGTGAGCATGTGCTCAGAATGTCTGAGTACTACAATCGCTTGAATCAAGTGGGAGTTAATATTCCAGATAAGATAGTGATTGACAGAGTTCTCTAGTCACCATCACCAAGTTACTGGAACTTCGTGATGAACTATAATATGCAAGGGATGCAGAAAACGATTCCTAAGCTCTTCACGATGTTGTCCAAGGTAGAAATCAAGAAAGAGCATCAAGTGTTGATGGTTGACAAGACCACTAGTTTCAAGTAAAAGGGCAAGGGAAAGAAAGGGAACTTCAAGAAGAATGGCAAGCAAGTTGCCACTCCCATGAAGAAGCCCAAAGCTGGACCTAAGCCTGAAACTGAGTGCTTCTACTGCAAAGGGAATGGTCACTAGAAGTGGAACTACCCCAAATATTTGGCGGATAAGAAGGATGGCAAAGTGAACAAAGGTATATTTGATATACAAATTATTGATGTGTACTTTACTAGTGTTCGTAGCAACCCTGGGTGTTTGATACCGGTTCAGTTGCTAAGATTAGTAACTCGAAACGGGAGTTGCAGAATGAATAGAGACTAGTTAAGGGTGAAGTGATGATGTGTGTTGGAAGTGGTTCCAAGATTGATATGATCATCATTTCACACTCCCTATACTTTCGGGATTAGTGTTGAACCTAAATAAATGTTATTTGGTGTTTGCGTTGAGCATGAATATGATTTGATCATGTTTACTGCAATACGGTTATTCATCTAAAGTCAGAGAATAATTGTTGTTCTGTTTACATGAATAAAACCTTATATGGTCATACACCCAATGAAAATAGTTTGTTGGATCTCGATCGTAGTGATACACATATTCATAATATTGAAGCCAAAAGATGCAAAGTTAATAATGATAGTGCAGCTTATTTGTGGCACTGCCATTTAGGTCATATTGGTGTAAAGCGCATGAAGAAACTCCATGCTAATGGGCTTTTTGAATCACTTGATTATGAATCATTTGATGCTTGTGAACTATGCCTCATGGGCAAGATGACTAAAACTCCGTTCTCCGGAACAATGGAGCGAGCTACTGACTTATTGGAAATAATACATACCGATGTATGCGGTCCGATGAGTGTTAAGGCTCGCGGCGGGTATCGTTATTTTCTGACCTTCACAGATGATTTGGGCAGATGTGGGTATATCTACTTAATGAAACACAAGTCTGAAATAGTTGAAAAGTTCAAAGAATTTCAGAGTGAAGTAGAGAATCATCGTAACAAGAAAATAAAGTTTCTACGATCTGATCGTGGAGGAGAATATTTGAGTTACGAGTTTGTCCTTCATTTAAAACAATGTGGACTAGTTTCACAACTCACGCCACCTGGAACACCACAGCGCAATGGTGTGTCCGAACGTCGTAACCGTACTTTATTAGATATGGTGCGATCTATGATGTCTCTTACCGATTTACCACTATCGTTTTTGGGGTTATGCATTAGAGACAGCTGCATTCACTTTAAATAGGGCACCGTCTAAATCCGTTGAGACGACACCGTATGAACTGTGGTTTAGCAAGAAACCTAAGCTGTCGTTTCTTAAAGTTTGGGGTTACGATGCTTATGTGAAAAAGCTTCAACCTGATAAGCTCGAACCCAAATCGGAGAAATGCGTCTTCATAGGATACCCAAAGGAGACTGTTGGGTACACCTTCTATCACAGATCCAAAGGCAAGATATTAATTGCTACAAATGGATCCTTTCTAGAGAAGGAGTTTCTCTCGAAAGAAGTGAGTGGGAGGAAAGTATAACCTGATGAGGTAATTGTACCTTCTCCCGAATTGGAAAGTAGTTCATCATAGAAACCCAGTGATTCCTACACAAATTAGTGAGGAAGCTAATGATGATGATCATGAAACTTCAGATCAAGTTACTACCGAACCTCGTAGGTCAACTAGACTACGGTCCGCACTAGAGTGGTACTGTAATCCTGTTCTGGAAGTCATGTTACTAGACCATGATAAACCTACGAACTATGAGGAAGCGATGATGAGCCCAGATTCCGCAAAATGGCTTGAGGCCATGAAATCTGAGATGGGATCCATGTATGAGAACAAAGTGTGGACTTTGGTGGACTTGCCCGATGATTGGCAGGCCATTGAGAATAAATGGATCTTCAAGAGGAAGACAGACGCTGATGGTAGTGTTACTATCTACAAAGCTCAAATTGTCGCAAAAGGTTTTCGAGAAATTCAAGGTGTTGACTACGATGAGATTTTCTCACTCGTATCGATGCTTAAGTGTGGCACCCCGGCTCAGAGCGACCGGTTTACCCTGCATTGCCAGCCCAGAGATCATGTCTTCTGGCAACACACAACATATTGGTACAGAAAACAACCGCTTTATTGATGCTAGCGGAACAGAGTTCATATTACAACAGTGGTCGAGGCCAAGCGGCACACTCGGTGCGGCGGAACAATGTGTACATTATTTAGTGAACATAAAGGGGCCTCGACTCGAACAACTACGTGGCAGCGGAATAACGTCGTAGCGGAAGCTCCATATCACAGGAACACTGATGTGGACACGATCTAGACTCGAACAGCGCTCCTTTCCAACGAGACTTTTCTGAAATCTGGCATGACACGCCAGGTCAGTACATTGAATGTACTTGCAAGCTCACAACAAGCATAATCATAATGACAAACAATATCATGATATTTAACCAATTATTAACAATGCAACATTATATGTCAACATGCTGTGATCAAGCCCGAACGTCCCTCAGGACAGCTTACCAACTGTGATCATCTCTGGACCACAAACACACCACCATAGTGGTCTTTCTCAAGAACAACTCGTGATCCTTACGGCGATCACAACCACGACCATCATTTGGTCCCAAATACCTCGATGGCCTTTCTGCCATCCATTGACAATGCAAAGTTCATAGCTTAGTGTGCAATTTTTATTAAACATTGACTCATGGTGGGACCTAGTACGAGGTGTCCGTGACCGTGGACTCGGCTATCGATAGATTATACACTCTGCAGAGGTAGCACACTGTACCCACACCAAGGAACCCATGGCCTCGCATTCCCATTCGGGTGGACCAACGGCATTCCGACAAAACCCCTCCATTGCCACAGCACTCTCCCAGCCACTCCGACCCAAATCCCCAACGGGCTGGTCCTGGATGGCCCCGTGTCTACCAAAGACACCCCGACCACCGTCGTGGTCAAAACACTCCCACTCGGGGACTCGGTACCATAATCTCATCAACGAGCACACAAGATTATGTGTGCTTACCGGGCCAGGGCAAACACGACATAATCTTCCCTAGATGGAGGCACCGACCAGAGGCCGTGTCAATGGACCGAATCAAGGCCTTCCCACAAGGCAAATGTGGTTGCACTGGAAAGAAACTCGATTCAGCAGCACCATGACCCAGTCAACGATATATTCAAGTTGAGTTATATTCAGGATTAACTTTAAACTAAAAATGACCGGTGTCATAGCATGCCATGAAATGCAAAACAACACATGCATCACATATTGATAAAAATGACCGACGTCATCCATATGCACACCAAGCATAAACGTCAACAACTCATATTACTCTACTTGCTCAAAATGACTCACAACTTAACCAAAATATTTTGCAACAAGTTTTATTAATTTCCTACGCAAGAAAGTAACTCCGATAAATCTTTCATATGCTTGACCAAAAGATATCATTATCAACAACTCTTAATTTCTTTATCACTAAGTTGGGTTCAAACATTCTGTAAGACAAGCAATATGATTAAACAAGTATTTAACAAAATATTTTCTAACAATTTTTTATCAATTTAAGAATGCAAACACAAAGCTTTAAATAATTACTAACATGCATAACAAAATTATTTCTAACATCACCTCAAATAAATTTTAACTTGCTTTACCCACTTAAACTAGTTTCAACTATTCTGTAAATCAAGCATAACAACTGACCAATACTTAACAGAATACAAATAATTCAATAATTATTTAAATGCATGGGTTAATCATTTCATTTAAGTGAGAAAATCACAAATATTGAAATGGCATCATAAAAATGTTGATGTGGCTTGCCTTAGTGCAGATGAGGTTCACAAGCCTCCTGGTGATCCTCAAGACAAGCCTCACCTTCTAAAAATAATTTTAAACACAAAAAGAGAATATCAAGAACACTTCTGAAATTCACCAGAAATTCTAAACAGCTCAGAAAAATCTCATCTTTGGTGAGCTGTTAGATTTCCTTTCAAAGAACACAATGCAAAAAGAATCATCTCATTTGGACTTATGGTTAAAAAGTTAAAATTGTTTGAAGCTCTATGGAATATAAATGAATTTGAATAAAAAGAAACAGCTGGGGGGTGACGTCGAAGGCGTAAAGCCCAGGGGCGCCACCACTCGTACCGCTTCGCGCGTGTACTGAGTGGCTGACTAGCGGGCCCCGCTAGTCAGGTGGGGGAAGAGGGAGAGAGAAACAGAGAGGGCCGCGGCTTCGCCGGAGCTCTCGCCGGCGACGAGGGCTCCTTGGCACAAACGAGGGGGAGGGATTGAGAGAGGGGACGATGGCGCACCTGCCCGTACCCGTAGCGTGGCTAGGGGTGGTCGGACAGCGTCGGAAACTAGCTCGCAAGCGGAGGCAGAACATGGAGGTCGCCGGAGTTGAGGAAGACGGCGAGCAGAGGTCACTCCAGAGGCTCCAAGTGGGCGAGATGGCCTCACCGGAGAGAGGCGGAGGCCTTGGAGGGGTCGCCCAGGCCTGGGAGGGGCTGGAGCTACCGCGGCGGCCAGAGGGGATCGCCGGCGAGCTTGAGCTCGGGGACGGCGGCCCGAGGCCTGCCCGGCCGGGCTACGGCTTCCTACTCGATCGTGGGGTGTGTGTGAGTGCTGGATGGTGCTCGAGGAGGCTGGGGTGGCTCTATTTATAGGCGAGCGGCGAGGGTGCTTTGGGCTCCGCCGGTGGACACCTGTCCACGGCGCTCAGCGACGAGCGGCGTCAGTGAGAGGGGGAGAAGGCGACGGAGGTCACGCGGCCACTGTGGGCGAGCGGAGACGAGCACATGATCAAGGGGATGGCGACGAGCACAGTGCGCTCCGCACTGTTGGGCTGGCCAGACCTTGCCCGTGCTCGCTGCGGCGAGCTCCGGCGTCGACGAGTGCCAGGGAGGAGTTAAGGACGTCAAGACGATGATGGTGGCGGGGTTTGGTATGGTTGGGCAGGCGGGGGAAGCGAGCACGCTCGAACAGAGCGCTCGGCGTCACCCAGAGCGCGTCGACACGCATGCCTGGCATCGTGGACACGCGTGGTCACCGCGCGAACTCTCTCCTCAGGCCAGCCTTCGTCCAAAAATCATGTCTGGCATGTTGTTCGTGGTAATTTTGAAGTTTACCACGGTTTGGTTTGGATCCAGGTGCAGTAGAGAAGATTTTACAAGCCAAGTAAGTTTCTGGTCAGTAACTTTGTGATGTTACTGTGGTCAAATGGCTGGGAGTTTGGGGTTGTGCTTTGGAGGCTAGTTATAAGTTACTAAGGTAAAGATGCACAAGAAAGTTCAGGTCAAATGGAGCAAGTAAAATGGTAGTTGCTGTAGAAACCACCATTTCTGTCCAAAACAGAAAAGATTTTCTGTAGCAAAAATATTCCAAAAAGTGATGAAATATTTTTGCTCGCGGAGGTGCCCTAGGGTCCCTAGAATATTTGTGAATTATCTTAGAATTTTCTAAGCCATAAAAATTAGGGTTGCCTTGAAGCAAACAGATCTGGCTTAGGGTTTTTGAGAGAAAATGAATATTTTTCATTTAAGAAAAATATTCCAAAGGTTATTTTGTGGTGGATCAGAAGTGAAGTGATGGTTTGGGAGAGAAGTGAACACTTGGGTGAAAGCCAAGGATGCCCAAGTGTTTAAGTCCAAATGAAAAGATTCAGAAACTCCAAGTTTCAAAAACTTTCAAATGAAATTTCAAGCAAATAAGAAAGGGCAAAAACCAGGCTGTCACATTAAGTTTGTCCGAATCATGTTAGCAATTGCCGCATTTTATGAAATCTGGCAAATGGATATCAAAACTACATTCCTTAATGGATTTATTAAAGAAGAGTTGTATATGATGCAACCAGAAGGCTTTGTCAATCCTAAAGGTGCTAACAAAATGAGCAAGCTCCAGCGATCCATCTATGGCCTGGTGCAAGCATCTCGGAGTTGGAATATATGCCTTGATGAGTTGATCAAAGCATATAGTTTTATACAGACTTGCGGTGAAGCCTGTATTTACAAGAAAGTGAGTGGGAGCACTACAACCTTTCTGATAAGTATATGTGAATGACATATTGTTGATCGGAAATGATGTAGAATTTTCTGGAAATCATAATGGAGTATTTGAAAGGAGTTTTTCAAAAGAAAGACCTCGGTGAAGCTGCTTACATATTGGGCATCAAGATCTATAGAGATAGATCAAGACGCTTGATAAGAATTTCGACGAGTACATACCTTGATAAGATTTTGAAAGGATTTCAAAATGAATCAGTCAAATAAGGAGTTCTTGCCTAAATTGTAAGGTGTGAAGTTGAGTGAGACTCAAAACCCGACCACGGCAGAAAATAGAAAAAGAGAATGAAAATCATTCCCTATGCCTCAGCCATAGGTTCTATGAAGTATGCCATGCTGTATAACAGACCTATTGTGTACCTCGCCATGAGTTTGGCAAAAGAGTACAATAGTGATCCAGGAGTAGATCACTGGACAGCGGTCAAAATTATCCTTAGAGGACTAAGCAAATATTTCTCGGTTATGGAGGTGATAAAGAGTTCGTCGTAAAGAGTTACGTCGATGCAAGCTTTGACACCGATCTGGATGACTCTGAGTCTCGATCTAGATACATATTGAAAGTGGGAGCAATTAGCTAGAGTAGCTCCGTGCAGAGCATTGTAGACATAGAAATTTGCAAAATACATACGGATCTGAATGTTACAGACCCGTAGACTAAAATTTATCTCACAAGCAAAACATGATCACACCTTAGTGCTCTTGGGTGTTAATCACATAGCGATGTGAACTAGATTATTGACTCTAGTAAACCCTTTGAGTGTTGGTCACATGGCGATGTGAACTATGGGTATTAATCACATGATGATGTGAATTATTGGTGTTAAATCACATGGCGATGTGAACTAGATTATTGACTCTAGTGCAAGTGGGAGACTGAAGGAAAATATGCCCTAGAGGCAATAATAAAGTTATTATTTTATTTCCTTATATCATGATAAATGTTTATTATTCATGCTAGAATTGTATTAACCGGAAACTTGATACATGTGTGAATACATAGACAAAACAAAGTGTCCCTAGTATGCCTCTACTAGACTAGCTCGTTAATCAAAGATGGTTAAGTTTCCTGACCATAGACATGTGTTATCATTTGATGAACGAGATCACATCATTAGAGAATGATGTGATGGACAAGACCCATCCGTTAGCTTAGCATTATGATCGTTTAGTTTTATTGCTATTGCTTTCTTCATGACTTATACATGTTCCTCTGACTATGAGATTATGCAACTCCCGAATACCGGAGGAACACTTAGTGTGCTATCAAACGTCAGAACGTAACTGGGTGATTATAAAGATGATCTACAGGTGTCTCCGACGGTGTTTGTTGGGTTGGCATAGATCAAGATTATCCGTGTATCGGAGAGGTATCTTTGGGCCCTCTCAGCAATGTACATCACTATAAGCCTTCCAAGCAATGTGACTAATGAGTTAGTTGCGGGATGATGCATTACAGAACAAGTAAAAAAGAGACTTGCCGATAACGAGATTGAACTAGGTATGATGATACCGACGACCGAATCTCGGGCAAGTAACATACCGATGACAAAGGGAACAACGTATGTTGTTATGCGGTTTGACCGATAAAGATCTTCGTAGAATATGTAGGAACCAATATGAGCATCCAGGTTCCGCTATTGGTTATTTACCGGAGATGTGTCTCGGTCATGTCTACATAGTTCTCGAACCTGTAGGGTCCGCACGCTTAACGTTCGATGACGATTTGTATTATGAGTTATGTGATTTGATGACTGAAGTTTGTTCGGAGTCTCGGATGAGATCACGGACATGATGAGGAGTCTCGAAATGGTCGAGAGGTAAAGATTCATATATTGGAAGGCTATATTCGGATATCAGAATGGTTCCGAGTGATTCGGGTATTTTTCGGAGTACCGGAGAGTTACGGGAATTCGCCAGGGGAAGTTAATGGGCCTTATTGGGCTTTAGTGGACAGAGGGAAGAAGGGCCAAGGTGGCGCGCACCTCCCCCCTGCCCAAACCGAATTGGACAATGGGTGGGGGAGCAGCCCCCCTTTCCTTCTCCCTCTCCCTCCTTTCCTCCTTCCCCACTCCGAAAAGGAAAGGGAATCCTACTAGGACTTGGGAGTCCTAGTAGGACTCCCTACACTTGGCACGCCCCTAGGAGGGCCGGCCTCTATCCCTCCCTCCTTTATATACATGGGGAGGGGGCACCCCAAAGGCACTCCAAGATTTGTCTTAGCCGTGTGCGGTGCCCCCTCCACAGTTACACACCTCGGTAATATTGTCGTAGTGCTTAGGCGAAGCCCTGCGCCGGTAACATCATCATCACCGTCGAAACGCCGTCGTGCTGATGGAATTCTCTCTCGTCCTCAACTGGATCAAGAGCTCGAGGGACGTCATCATGCTGAACATGTGCTGAACACGGAGGTGCCGTACGTTCGGTACTTGGATCGGTTGGATCGTGAAGACGTTCGACTACATCAACCGTATTACTAAACGCTTCCGCTTTCGGTCTACGAGGGTACGTGGACACACTCTCCCCGCTCGTTGCTATGCTTCTCCTAGATAGATCTTGCGTGATCGTAGGAAATTTTTGAATTGCTACGTTCCCCAACAGGTTTGGGGCGTCCGACTGTAGATGCTCTAAGCGGATATGGTATTCCACCAAGGTCACATGCTGCATAACCATTTCAACCCAATTAGAATGAAAACCCAGTTTTAGCAGTATATTATGCAAGAACACACTGAAGGTGCAGTAAAGTTGAATATGCACAAGGCATACGATACAATTGAATGTGTGTTCTTCCAACTGTTAAAACAAAGTTTCCATTCCAATTGGATTGAAATGGTTATGCAGTGTGTGACCTTGGTGGAATACCGCATCCGCTTAAATTCTGATGTGACAGAAAGCTTTAAACCCAGCATAGGGCTACGACAGGGCAATCCACTCTCCTCATATTTGTTTATGTTATGCACTAAAGATCTCACGACGCTATTTAGTCATGGTGTTCATTACTGTATGCATTCTTATTCATGCTAACGCCCTTTAATGATAATTTACAAAATGGACATCTATTAAACACACATACATTTCCCTCTGTTTATAACCTCCGGGAAAGCAAATGAATCCAAGGGAGATATCCGTCGACACGGCTAACGGAGCATAAAACAGATGCGTGTTGCCTGGCATTTGGATTCTCTGGTGTGGCCAGATGGTGTCGAGCCACGTTGGTTCTTCCAAGTAGGAATCCCTGGTTCCAATGGTTCTGGTGATGTGTCATCGGGGAGCGGTTGGTTTTTCTATCGGTTCTGTTGTTGGGTTGACCTGGGCGGCAAATAATGTATTCGTAGGTTGCTTTGCTTCTGAGCTCCAGTTTGGCATAGGAGTCTCCGACTCTGATGGTTCATGTGATGCACTGTGGGGGTTGCGGCCAGCCTCTCTATCGACTTGGTTGTTGGGTTGACCTGGGCGGCAAATATAATCATTGTCTATCATAGTTCAATGTACGAGGCGGAAACAAACACAATACGAAAATAACCACTTTCAGACCTAGTATCCAAGTCATCACAATGATTGCTTCACGATCATGTCTTACTTTCATGCAGTCCTCTGACCGTCTTTCTCATAGTTGTTCCATTGGCTTAACCCTAGGTTATACCAGCGACGCACCCTCGAAGCTCGACTGACGACGCTGGTTGTGCTCAGTGGCGAATCACGTCTAGCAGTTTGGCGAATCCATCGCACAAATTGAGGCGTGGCGGAGGTTGGCTGGGAGTTGAGCACCGTGGTGGTGGATCTTCATCAACCGCGTGCAGTCTATGGCCTGTACCACCGATATCGGAGCCCTATCGGGGTTGAGATGCCACCCGTGTGGTAAATTCACGTCAGACCATGACATTGGCATGCCATGGTCCCATAAAATAGCGGATTCATGTCCTCATGCCTTACTTGAGCCTTTATGTCACCAAGAATGTTGTTGCGCCTCTCATGCTCTTGCTCAGAGTCATTGAAGGAAATATGCCCTAGAGGCAATAATAAAGTTGTTATTTATATTTCCTTATATCATGATAAATGTTTATTATTCATGCTAGAATTGTATTAACCGGAAACTTAGTACATGTGTGAATACATAGACAAACAGAGTGTCACTAGTATGCCTCTACTTGACTAGCTCGTTGAATCAAAGATGGTTAAGTTTCCTAGCCATAGACATGACTTGTCATTTGATTAACGGAATCACATCATTACAGAAATATGTGATTGACTTGACCCATTCCGTTAGCTTAGCATTTGATCGTTTAGTATATTTGCTATTGCTTTCTTCATGACTTATACATGTTCCTATGACTATGAGATTATGCAACTCCCGAATACCGGAGGAACACTTTGTGTGCTACCAAATGTCACAACGTAACTGGGTGATTATAAAGGTGCTCTACAGGTGTCTCCGATGGTACTTGTTGAGTTGGCATAGATCGAGATTAGGATTTGTCACTCCGATTGTCGGAGAGGTATCTCTGGGCCCTCTCGGTAATGCACATCACTATAAGCCTTGCAAGCAATGTAACTAATGAGTTAGTTGCGAGATGATGCATTACGGAACAAGTGAAGAGACTTGCCAGTAACGAGATTGAACTAGGTATTGAGATACTGACGATCAAATCTCGGGCAAGTAACATACCGATGACAAAGGGAACAACGTATGTTGTTATGCGGTTTGACCGATAAAGATCTTCGTAGAATATGTGGGAGCCAATATGATCATCCAGGTTCCGCTATTGGTTATTGACCGGAGACGTGTCTCGGTCATGTCTACATAGTTCTCGAACCCATAGGGTCCGCACGCTTAACGTTCGGTGATGATCGGTATTATGAGTTTATGTGTTTTGATGTACCGAAGATGTTTGGAGTCCCGGATGTGATCACAGACATGACGAGGAGTCTCGAAATGGTCGAGACATAAAGATTGATATATTGGACGGCTATATTCGGACACCGGAAGTGTTCCGGATGATTTCGGGGAAAACCGGGAGGGTTACCGGAACCCCCCCCCCCTCGGGAGAACTAATGGGCCACATGGGTCTTAGTGGAGAGAGAGAGAAGGCCGGCCAGGGTAGGCCGCATGCCCCCTCCCCCTCTGGTCAGAATTGGACTAGGGAAGGGGGGGCGGCGCCCCCCTTTCGTTCTCCCTCTCCTCCTTCCTTTCCCCCTCCTAGTAGGAGTAGGAAAGGGGAGTCCTACTCCTACTAGGAGGAGGACTCCTCCTCTCCTGGCGTGCCACAAGGGCCGGCCGGCCTCCCCTTGCTCCTTTATATACGGGGGCAGGGGCACCCTAGGACACACAAGTTGATTGTTCCAAGCCGTGTGCGGTGCCCCCCTCCACCATATTCCACCTCGGTCATATCGTTGCAGTGCTTAGGCGAAGCCCTGCGACGGTAGCTTCATCATCACCGTCATCACACCGTCGTGCTGACGAAACTCTCCCTCAACACTCTGCTGGATCGTGAGTTCGTGGGACGTCACCGAGCTGAACGTGTGCAGATCGCGGAGGTGCCGTACGTTCGGTACTAGGATCGGTCGATCGTGAAGACGTGCGACTACATCAACCGCGTTGTCATAACGCTTCCGCTTACGGTCTACGAGGGTACGTGGACAACACTCTCCCCTCTCGTTGCTATGCATCACCATGATCCTGCGTGTGCGTAGGAAATTTTCAAATTACTACGTTTCCCAACAGTGGCATCAGAGCCAGGTTTATGCGTAGATGTTATATGCACGAGTAGAACACAAGTGAGTTGTGAGCGATACTAGTCATACTGCTTACCAGCATGTCATACTTTGATTCAGCGGTATTGTTGGATGAAGCGGCCCGGACCGACATTACGTGTATGCTTACGCGAGACTGGTTCTACCGACGTGCTTCGCACACAGGTGGCTGGCGGGTGTCACTTTCTCCAACTTTAGTTGAATCGAGTGTGGCTACGCCCGGTCCTTGTTGAAGGTTAAAACAGCACATACTTGACGAAATGCCATTGTGGTTTTGATGCGTAGGTAAGAACGGTTCTTGCTCAGCCCGTAGCAGCCACGTAAAACTTGCAACAACAAAGTAGAGGATGTCTAACTTGTTTTTGCAGGACATGCTGTGATGTGATATGGTCAAGACATGATGCTAAATTTTATTGTATGAGATGATCATGTTTTGTAACGAACTTATCGGCAACTAGCAGGAGCCATATGGTTGTTGCTTTATTGTATGAAATGCAATCGCCATGTAATTGCTTTACTTTATCACTAAGCGATAGCGATAGTCGTAGAAGCAATAGTTGGCGAGACGACAACGATGCTACGATGGAGATCAAGGTGTCGCGCCGGTGACGATGGTGATCATGACGGTGCTTTGGAGATGGAGATCAAAGGCACAAGATGATGATGGCCATATCATATCACTTATATTGATTGCATGTGATGTTTATCCTTTATGCATCTTATTTTGCTTAGTTCGACGGTAGCATTCTAAGTTGATCTCTCACTAAATTTCAAGGTATAAGTGTTCTCCCTGAGTATGCACCGTTGCGAAAGTTCGTCGTGCCGAGACACCACGTGATGATCGGGTGTGATAAGCTCTACGTTCACATACAACGGGTGCAAGCCAGTTTTGCACACGCAGAATACTCGGGTTAAACTTGACGAGCCTAGCATATGCAGATATGGCCTCGGAACACTGAGACCGAAAGGTCGAGCGTGAATCATATAGTAGATATGATCAACATAGTGATGTTCACCATTGAAAACTACTCCATCTCACGTGATGATCGGACATGGTTTAGTTGATATGGATCACGTGATCACTTAGATGATTAGAGGGATGTCTATCTAAGTGGGAGTTCTTAAGTAATTTGATTAATTGAACTTTAATTTATCATGAACTTAGTACCTGATAGTATTTTGCATGTCTATGTTGTTGTAGATAGATGGCCCGTGCTGTTGTTCCATTGAATTTTAATGCGTTCCTAGAGAAAGCTAAGTTGAAAGATGATGGTAGCAACTACACGGACTGGGTCCATAACTTGAGGATTATCCTCATTGCTGCACAGAAGAATTACGTCCTGGAAGCACCGCTAGGTGCCAAACCCGCTGCAGGAGCAACGCCAGATGTTATGAACGTCTGGCAGAGCAAAGCTGATGACTACTCGATAGTTCAGTGTGCCATGCTTTACGGCTTAGAACCGGGACTTCAACGACGTTTTGAACGTCATGGAGCATATGAGATGTTCCAGGAGTTGAAGTTAATATTTCAAGCAAATGCCCAGATTGAGAGATATGAAGTCTCCAATAAGTTCTACAGCTGCAAGATGGAGGAGAATAGTTCTGTCAATGAGCATATACTCAAAATGGCTGGGTATAACAATCACTTGATTCAACTGGGAGTTAATCTTCCTGATGATAGTGTCATTGACAAAATTCTTCAATCCTTGCCACCAAGCTACAAGAGCTTCGTGATGAACTATAATATGCAAGGGATGGATAAGACAATTCCCGAGCTCTTCGCAATGCTAAAGGTTGCAGAGGTAGAAATCAAGAAAGAGCATCAAGTGTTGATGGTCAACAAGACCACCCGTTTCAAGAAAAAGGGTAAAGGGAAGAAAGGAACTTCAAGAAGAACGGGAAGCAAGTTGCTGCTCAAGTGAAGAAGCGCAAGTCTGGACCTAAGCCTGAGACTGAGTGCTTCTACTGCAAAGGGACTGGTCACTGAAAACGGAACTGCCCCAAGTATTTGGCGGATAAGAAGGATGGCAAGGTGAACAAAGGTATATGTGATATACATGTTATTGATGTGTACCTTACTAATGCTCGCAGTAGCACCTGGATATTTGATACTGGTTTTGTTGCTAATATTTGCAACTCGAAACAGGGACTACAAATTAAGCGAAGATTGGCTAAGGACGAGGTGACGATGCGCGTGGGAAATGGTTCCAAAGTCGATGTGATCACGGTCGGCACGCTACCTCTACATCTACCTTCGGGATTAGTTTTAGACCTGAATAATTGTTATTTGGTGCCAGCGTTGAGCATGAACATTATATCTGGATCTTGTTTGATGCGAGACGGTTATTCATTTAAATCAGAGAATAATGGTTGTTCTATTTATATGAGTAATATCTTTTATGGTCATGCACCCTTGAAGAGTGGTCTATTTATGTTGAATCTCGATAGTAGTGATACACATATTCATAATATTGAAGCCAAAAGATGCAGAGTTGATAATGATAGTGAACCTTATTTGTGGCACTGCTGTTTAGGTCATATTAGTGTAAAGCGCATGAAGAAACTCCATACTGATGGACTTTTGGAACACTTGATTATGAATCACTTGGTACTTGCGAACCATGCCTCATGGGCAAGATGACTAAAACGCCGTTCTCTGGCACATTGGAGCGAGCAACAGATTTATTGGAAATCATACATACTGATGTATGTGGTCCGATGAATGTTGAGGCTCGCGGCAGGTATCATTATTTTCACACCTTCATAGATGATTTGAGCAGATATGGGTATATCTACTTGATGAAACATAAGTCTGAAACATTTGAAAAGTTCAAAGAATTTCAGAGTGAAGTGGAAAATCATCGTAACAAGAAAATAAAGTTTCTACGATCTGATCGTGGAGGAGAATATTTGAGTTACGAGTTTGGTCTTCATTTGAAACAATGCGGAATAGTTTCGCAACTCACGCCACCCGGAACACCACAGCGTAATGGTGTGTCCGAACGTCGTAATCGTACTTTACTAGATATGGTGCGATATATGATGTCTCTTACTGATTTACCGCTATCATTTTGGGGTTATGCTTTAGAGACGGCTGCATTCACGTTAAATAGGGCACCATCTAAATCCGTTGAGACGACACCTTATGAACTGTGGTTTGGCAAGAAACCAAAGTTGTCGTTTCTTAAAGTTTGGGGCTGCGATGCTTATGTGAAAAAGCTTCAACCTGATAAGCTCGAACCCAAATCGGAGAAATGTGTCTTCATAGGATACCCAAAGGAGACTGTTGGGTACACCTTCTATCACAGATCCGAAGGCAAGACATTCGTTGCTAAGAATGGATCCTTTCTAGAGAAGGAGTTTCTCTCGAAAGAAGTGAGTGGGAGGAAAGTAGAACTTGATGAGGTAACTATACCTGCTCCCTTATTGGAAAGTAGTTCATCACAGAAATCTGTTCCTGTGACTCCTACACCAATTAGTGAGGAAGCTAATGATGATGATCATGTAACTTCAGATCAAGTTACTACCGAACCTCGTAGGTCAACCAGAGTAAGATCCGCACCAGAGTGGTACGGTAATCCTGTTCTGGAGGTCATGTTACTTGACCATGACGAACCTACGAACTATGAGGAAGCGATGATGAGCCTAGATTCTGCAAAATGGCTTGAGGCCATGAAATCTAAGATGGGATCCATGTATGAGAACAAAGTGACTTTGGTTGACTTGCCCGACGATCAGCAAGCCATCAAGAATAAATGGATCTTCAAGAAGAAGACTGACGCTGACGGTAATGTTACTGTCTACAAAGCTCGACTTGTTGCGAAAGGTTTTCGACAAGTTCAAGGAGTTGACTACGATGAGACCTTCTCACCCGTAGCGATGCTTAAGTCCGTCCGAATCATGTTAGCAATTGCCGCATTTTATGATTATAAAATTTGGCAAATGGATGTAAAGACTGCATTCCTGAATGGATTTCTAGAAGAAGAGTTGTATATGATGCAACCTGAAGGTTTTATCGATCCAAAGGATGCTAACAAAGTGTGCAAGCTCCAGCGATCCATTTATGGACTGGTGCAAGCATCTCGGAGTTGGAATAAACGTTTTGATAGTGTGATCAAAGCATATGGTTTTATACAGACTTTTGGAGAAGCCTGTATTTACAAGAAAGTGAGTGGGAGCTCTGTAGCATTTCTAATATTATATGTGGATGACATATTGTTGATTGGAAATGATATAGAATTTCTGGATAGCATAAAAGGATACTTGAATAAGAGTTTTTCAATGAAAGACCTCGGTGAAGCTGCTTATATATTGGGCATCAAGATCTATAGAGATAGATCAAGACGCTTAATTGGACTTTCACAAAGCACATACCTTGATAAAGTTTTGAAGAAGTTCAAAATGGATCAAGCAAAGAAAGGGTTCTTGCCTGTGTTACAAGGTGTGAAGTTGAGTCAGACTCAATTCCCGACCACTGCAGAAGATAGAGAGAAAATGAAAGGTGTTCCCTATGCTTCACCCATAGGCTCTATCATGTATGCAATGTTGTGTACCAGACCAGATGTGTGCCTTGCTATTAGTTTAGCAGGGAGGTACCAAAGTAATCCAGGAGTGGATCACTGGACAGCGGTCAAGAACATCCTGAAATACCTGAAAGGACTAAGGATATGTTTCTCGTTTATGGAGGTGACAAAGAGCTCGTCGTAAATGGTTACGTTGATGCAAGCTTTGACACTGATCCGGATGACTCTAAGTCACAAACCGGATACGTATTTATATTGAACGGTGGAGCTGTCAGTTGGTGCAGTTCTAAGCAAAGCGTCATGACGGGATCTACGTGTGAAGCGGAGTACATAGCTGCTTCGGAAGCAGCAAATGAAGGAGTCTGGATGAAGGAGTTCATATCCGATCTAGGTGTCATACCTAGTGCTCGGGTCCAATGAAAATCTTTTGTGACAATACTGGTACAATTGCCTTGGCAAAGGAATCCAGATTTCACAAGAGAACCAAGCACATCAACAGACGCTTCAATTCCATCTGCGATCAAGTCAAGGAGGGAGACATAGAGATTTGCAAGATACATACGGATCCGAATGTTGCAGATCCGTTGACTAAGCCTCTCTCACGAGCAAAACATGATCAGCACCAAGACTCCATGGGTATCAGAATCATTACTGTGTAATCTAGATTATTGACTCTAGTGTAAGTGGGAGACTGAAGGAAATATGCCCTAGAGGCAATAATAAAGTTGTTATTTATATTTCATTATATCATGATAAATGTTTATTATTCATGCTAGAATTGTATTAACCGGAAACTTAGTACATGTGTGAATACATAGACAAACAGAGTGTCACTAGTATGCCTCTACTTGACTAGCTCGTTGAATCAAAGATGGTTAAGTTTCCTAGCCATAGACATGAGTTGTCATTTGATTAACGGGATCACATCATTAGAGAATGATGTGATTGACTTGACCCATTCCGTTAGCTTAGCATTTGATCGTTTAGTATATTGCTATTGCTTTCTTCATGACTTATACATGTTCCTATGACTATGAGATTATGCAACTCCCGAATACCGGAGGAACACTTTGTGTGCTACCAAACGTCACAACGTAACTGGGTGATTATAAAGGTGCTCTACAGGTGTCTCCGATGGTACTTGTTGAGTTGGCATAGATCGAGATTAGGATTTGTCACTCCGATTGTCGGAGAGGTATCTCTGGGCCCTCTCGGTAATGCACATCACTATAAGCCTTGCAAGCAATGTAACTAATGAGTTAGTTGCGGGATGATGCATTACTGAACGAGTAAAGAGACTTGCCGGTAACGAGATTGAATTAGGTATTGAGATACCGACGATCGAATCTCGGGCAAGTAACATACCGATGACAAAGGGAACAACGTATGTTGTTATGCGGTTTGACCGATAAAGATCTTCGTAGAATATGTGGGAGCCAATATGAGCATCCAGGTTCCGCTATTGGTTATTGACCAGAGACGTGTCTCGGTCATGTCTACATAGTTCTCGAACCCGTAGGGTCCGCACGCTTAACATTCGGTGACGATCGGTATTATGAGTTTATGTGTTTTGATGTACCGAAGATAGTTCGGAGTCCCGGATGTGATCACGGACATGACGAGGAGTCTCAAAATGGTCAAGACATAAAGACTGATATATTGGACGGCTATATTCGGACACCGTAAGTGTTCCGGATGATTTCGGAGAAAACCGGAGTGCCGGAGGGTTACCGGAACCCCCCGGGAGAACTAATGGGCCACATGGGCCTTAGTGGAGAGAGAGAGGGCCGGCCAGGGTAGGCCGCGCGCCCCCTCCCCCTCTGGTCCGAATTGGACTAGGGAAGGGGGACGGCGCCCCCCTTTCCTTCTCCCTCTCCTCCTTCCTTTCCCCCTCCTAGTAGGAGTAGGAAAGGGGTGTCCTACTCCTACTAGGAGGAGGACTCCTCCTCTCCTGGCGCGCCACAAGGGCCGGCCGGCCTCCCCCTTGCTCCTTTATATACGGGGGCAGGGGGCACCCTAGGACACACAAGTTGATTGTTCCAAGCCGTGTGCGGTGCCCCCCTCCACCATATTCCACCTCGGTCATATCGTTGCAGTGCTTAGGAGAAGCCCTGCGCCGGTAGCTTCATCATCACCATCATCACGCCGTCATGCCGATGAAACTCTCCCTCGACACTCTGTTGGATCGTGAGTTCGTGGGACGTCACCGACCTGAACGTGTGCAGATCGCGGAGGTGCCGTACGTTCGGTACTAGGATCGGTCGATCGTGAAGACGTACGACTACATCAACCGCGTCGTCATAACGCTTCCGCTTACGGTCTACGAGGGTACGTGGACAACACTCTCCCCTCTCGTTACTATGCATCACCATGATCCTGCGTGTGCGTAGGAAATTTTCAAATTACTACGTTTCCCAACAGTGACATCAGAGCCAGGTTTATGCGTAGATGAGTTGAGGAAAGTGGAAGCCTCAAAAACTTAAATAAAAGAAGGGCAAATAACCCTGGAAATCTCATTCTTTGTTTCCAAGATGTCCTTTTGCAATGTTTGAGAATTTTGGCAAGAGCTATATATCAAACCAAAATTTAGGAACATTTTTAAGGAATTATTTTTGGGACTTTGAATTTAAATCATTATTGTATTTGAATTTGAACTTATATTCATATAAGTAGAATATATTTTCAAATGCTTCTGAAATAATTTATGTGCCTTGGAAAAGTCCATGAAGCAACATAAATAAATTCAGAGGAATTTTGGCACTTGTTTGAATTTTGTTTGAATTCAAACAGTGGCAAATGAACTAAATGAAATAACAGAAACCTAAATAAATAGAAAATAGCCGAGAGAGAGAAACTCACCTGTGCAACCCACCAGAGAGGCCCAGCCCACGAGCTCCAGCGAGCTTCTTCAAGCTGCTGCCAGTAGGAGCAGCTGCGTGCCAGGCGCGCAGCCGAGCCGCGCCAGCTCCTCCCTGCCTGCCTACCTCTCCCCGACCCTTCTAACGCTGCCACGGAGACGCCCGCGACCCCCTGCACCTCTCCCCTCTCTCCCTGGACCTCTTTCCCCTCCTCTGCTCTCTCTCTGACAGCCGCCCGAACAGGCCGGAGTGCGCCGCCGCAAAACACCGCGCCCACTGCCATCCCCTCGTCTCCCCGAGCTCTCCAGAAGCTCCGCCATTCTCCGCTGCGTCTCCTCACCGACAAGCACAAGGCCCGGAGCACCACAGCGTCGCCCTCGAGCTCGCCACTGCCGCATCTGGCCACCGGAGGTCGCCGCCGATTCGTGCACTGGAGGTCGTCCCCGAGCACTCTGAGCGTCTCTGCGAGTCCTCTGTGAGCTCCACTCCATTTCCCCTCCTTCGTTTTGCTCGTTCCCGTGCCATAGCACCCTCGCCCACATGCCCGAGCACCGCCGTCCGCCATGGCCGGCTAGCTTTCTTGACCCGATCCCCTCCGCTCGAACCCGTGGCACCAGCGTGCTTCTGGTGGCCCGTGGATGCCACCTAGCCCATCAGATCCTCCCCTAGCGCACCGCAGCCCCGTTCCCGAGTTCCGCAAAGCTCATCGCTGGCGCCGCTACAGCCCGCATCAGCTCGAGCCACCACCACCATCGTCCGCGCCTTACTGCGGGTGTTCCAACGCACCCGGCCGCAACCTCTCGTCGCCGGAGTTGGCCGGACGAGCGACCTCGCCGTGCCCTGTTTACGCCGGCGACTAAACACCGATTAGAGCTGACGTGGAGCATTAGGTTAGGTTCTAATCACTTGGTTAATTAACCCCTAGTGTATGACATGTGGGACCGCTGCTGTTAAAAACACGGGTTAAGTTAAATAACCCCCTGTTAACTCTCTATCTCACTGACATGTGGGCCCTGGTGTCAGGTTTGACCTGGACCGGCCCCTGCTGACTTGTTGACGTCACACTGAGGTCATGCTGACGCAGTTAATCATTTGCTGGATTAAAAATAATCCAGGAAATTCCAGAAAATGCACAAAACTTCTAAAATTCATAGAAAATTATCTATAACTCCAAATAAGATAAATTATATATGAAAAATGATCAGAAAAATCCAGTCTATCCATTTGTACCATTTTCATGCATATTAGAACAACTTATAGCTACTGTTTAGGACAAATCATGTAAATGGCATTTGAATTTCCACATATGGAGTTTGAATTTGAATCTTGGATTCAAACCAACCTCATTTAACCTGTTGCTAGTTGCATTAGCTCAAATCACAACATATTGACATGTCATGATCATGCATCATATTGTGCATTGCATTGATTGTGTTCTTCCTTGTTTGCCGGTGTTTGTCCCCTCTCGATAGACGTGGTTCCGACGATGTGATCGATGACACCGATGAAGAACTATACTATCTTCAGAAGTGCCAGGCAAGCAAAACCCCCTTGTTCATTCCGATACAATCCCACTCTCTCACTCCTGCTCTCTTTTACTGCATTAGGACAACAACGTTTCAACTGTTACATGCTGTGGTAGTTGAACCCCTTTCCTCTGCCTGACCTGTCATTGCCACAGTAAATAGATGAAACCCACTAGCATGGGTAGGAGTTGTTTGAGCCCTGATGTGCCTACTCATTCATGCTTGTTTGTCATGCCTGCTATTGCTTAGAGTTGTGTCAGGTCTGATTCATCGGGGATGAATTGGAAAGTTGTGAACATGTCCTACTGTTGAGAGCTAAGTGTGTGAACACGATTTGGTAAAGGTAGCTGTTGAGGATATAACCATTAGAGTCACCCGCCCAGGAGGGGCCGGGTTACGTCATAATGATCATCACGTGAAGCCCAGTACCAAGCTTGAGGATGGCGGATCAATAATGGGCTTAAGACCCGGAGGCGGCTTAAGGCCCGTAGTGATAACCCGCCGTTATGGCAAGACTTGTAATGTAAGGCAAGAGTAGTTAAGAGTCCGAGCCAGATACTGTTATAAGCCGGCCGGGACTCTGAGAGCCGCGGGGCGTCAACCTCTCTATATAAAGGGATGACCCGGCGGCGGTTCAGGACGGGAGAGAACAGATCGAGAGCCAGGCATAGCGATTAAGCTCCCTGGTCATCGAAACCCTAAGTAATACCACCTCAACTGGACGTAGGCTTTTACCTTCACCGTAAGGGGCCGAACTAGTATAACTCTCGTGTTCCTTGTCCCGATTAACCCCTTTAAGCTTCTTAGCTGCGATGGCTCCACGACTAAGTCCTTGCACGAGGACATCTGCCGTGACAATTCCACGACAGTAGCGGTGAGAGGCCATGTAGGAGTACATGGTGGGTTGTCTCATTGAAACCGTCCTCAGGAACTGAGTTCTGTGTTTGTGATCCATGAATAGTTACTACCACACATTGGGTTCCGGTAACTCGACCCCTCTCGGCTTATTAATCAACCTGATCTCTGTCCAGGAGTTGCAACTAGTTTCTGGTGTTTGTAGGTTGTGTTAGTAGTCTACCAAGTGGCACCCGGTACAGGTGGGCTTGGGACAGACTAGGCACCGTGGCACGGTGTACCAAGCGTAGATCCATCCGTCGAGGTGGGCTTGGGAACCCTGCACACATCGTTTGGGGCCGCGAGCGACACCCCGGCCGGATCTCCTTGCGGATGGAACCCGAATAGGCGATAAACCTGGATTAGAGACTTGTGTGGTTAGTCAGGTCGTGGCCGACTCCCTCGCCAGGCTTCTACTTGAAGGTTGCCGAGATACACGACGTGTACATGGAGGTAAGTGGCGAGAGCGTGTGTGAAGAAGTACACCCCTGCAGGGTTAACATCATCTATTCGAATAGTCGCGTCCGCGGTAAAGGACTTCTGGGTTGCCTGTACAGTTCATAGACAAGTGAAAGTGGATACTCTAAAATGCGCAAGATAAGCGTGAGTGCTATGGATGGCCTTCTCGTAGGGAGACAGGAGCGGATCCATAGTGGTGTATTGATATGGTGAATATGTGGACTCGTGTGCGCCACCTCAAAAGAGTTACTTGCAGTCGTAGTTCAGGATAGCCACCGAGTCAAAGCTGGCTTGCTACAGTTAAACTCCACCACCCCCTTTTGTTGATACCGATGCATATGTAGTTAGTTCTGATGTAAGTCTTGCTGGGTACATTTGTACTCACGTTTGCTTAATTTATGTTTTTGCAGAGAGACTTCAGTCTCGCTAGTAGTTCCGCGTGGACTTCGACGTTTAGCTTGTAACCTCAGCTACGATCTTGTGCCCTCGGCAGGGTCTTGTAGATAGTCAGGCTTCTCAGCCTTTTCATTTGTAGTTGCCTGTACTCAGACAAGTTAAGCTTCCGCTTGTGCTTGTTGCTTGTATGACTTGAATGCTGGGTCATCAGACCCATGTTTGTAATATCTCGCTCCTCGGAGCCTATTGAATAAATACTTTGAGTCGTAGAGTTTTGTTGTGATGCCATGTTGTATTTACACATATCGAGCATATTGTGTGTATGATTGAAATGCTTGGTATGTGTGGGATCCGATAACCTAGTTGTCTATCCTTGGTAGCCTCTCTTATGGGGAAATGTAGTCTAGTGCTTCCACTGAGCCATGGTAGTCTGCTACAACCCGGTTTACCGGAGTCCTGTTAGCCCAGTTGCTACTGCTCCGGAACACTTAGACTGGCCGGCATGTGTCCTTCTTCGATCCTGTGTCTGTCCCTTCGGGGAAATGTCACGCGGTGCCTTCGGAATCCTGTTAGCCTGCTACAGCCCGGATTCCCAAAGTCCTGCTAGCCCAGTTGCTACAGCCCGAATTCACTCGCTGATGACCGACACGTTCGTTGCTGGGTCATGTATGCCTGTCCTTGTAAGTTAGTGACACTTTGGGTTCACGACTAGTCATGTCGGCCCGGGTTCTCTGTCATATGGATGCTAGCGACACTATCATATACGTGAGCCAAAAGGCGCAAACGGTCCCGGGCCAGGTAAGGTGGCACCCGTGGGAATACCGTGCGTGAGGCCGCAAAGTGATATAATGTGTTACATGCTAGATCGATGTGGCTTAGGATCGGGGTCCTGACATATACTCATTACTATACTCATTACTAAACATCACATACTTCATATTATTTGAGGGAGAACCTTCATACCAAGGGTTAGGAGCACATCCATTCAAATACACAAAACCAACCTATCAAAACTTGGGAGATGAAGGAGGATACCTCAAGGGAAGTCAAAAACACCGGATCCGTGGACAAATGCCACCGATTTGGAAGGATTTAAAGGAGGATTGACTGGAGGAGACAATGGGGAAGAGGGTTTGAACTCGGGATGGCCAATGAGAAGGAGGAGGGGGGTGAGTGGTCGGTGGGAGCCCCACCAAGACCCCGCGACCACTTACCTATTCAGGCCAGAAATGCCACGGTCTTTGGTGTGTGTGGAAACACCCGACGGTTTGGTGTTTCTAGCTGCCATGTTTTTTTTCCGACAAAGGGTGGATTTTATTAGCTCAAAATGGAGCATCTAGAGGATACATAACATAATGAGCATACACCCGGCCTCTGCATAGCTAGGATGCACACAGCCAACACAAACACAGGCACACAAAAAATACGCCAGCAAAATAGCAAAGTCACATAAGACCAAAGCTATGTGTAGGCGAGAAAAAAAACTCAAAGCAATTAGATCCGCGATCGACAAACTATAACAATGACCATATCCGCACCAACCATCTCATGACTTCACACAGACGACGATGTTCTTCAACAGCAATGCCTGCAGGAAGGGAGCGGTGCTCGAGCGCCTCCATCACCGGATCCAAGTATCCAACCACTCAAGGCCGGTTTTTAGGTTTTCACCCTGAAGAACCAGTCCGAGCATATACGAGCAATGCCTTCAATAAGGTAACGATGTAAAAGCACCGCCATTGCCATGTATACATAACCAGCTAGGGTCAAACCTAGGCTTTCACGCCGAAGCTCGAGACCGAAGTCAATCATGTGTTGTCACCGCCACTTCTCCACGACCCAGCAGTTGCATGTGATGTATGACCACCGCCACTCCACCACCATCCCTCTGCGTCAAGCCATCATACGTAGTTTGCATCTTGCTGTGAAGTCACCACCGGATCTGAAGAGAGAAATCCCCACTAAGATCTTTCGGTGGCCACCGCAATCCCGAAGTGAGGTCGACGCCGCAGGCCGGAGTGGTCAACAAGGACAAGGGGCCAACATGGAACGTGCACCGGTCGCCACATCTGCCGCGCGGTAGGTGACGCCACCCTCGCCGAACCCGGACCAAAGACCCCTGGCCTGCTAGACACCACCATGGCCTTGGAATCTGGCGTTGCTGCTAGCGTTGCTAGTGGTGTTTAGATCGACCACCACTGCCGTAGGAGCCCGCTGCAGCCTTAGATGCAGGAGGACGAGCGGACGACAATCGCCTCAGGGCCTCGCGTTGCCAGCCCTCCATGGCCAGATCTGAGCGAAAGAGCCGGCTGCATCCCGCATGGATGCCTCCAACCATGACAGGACGGATCTGCCGCCGAGTTGAACTGAAGGACAAGAAGATCTCCCGCCGCCACCGTCAGCCGCCGGGGCTTTGTCCGGCGCAGCCGACCGGGAACGGCGAGGAGGGAAGGAACAAGAGGGGGATCCTGAGGCAGCGGTGTTGGGTGGCCGCCCGTGTCGCCCAAGCGAGCGACGCGGGGGGCAGTTGCGATGCATTGGAGTGAAATACATCACGAGCCTGAAGGTGGGCCAGGCTAGAAACGCCACGAGCCATGACATGTCTAAAAAGAATTAAATCATGAAATAATTTCTAAGAGAGGTCATTCGATACTAAAGATTTTTATGATAAGGTCTTAGAGCATCTCCAACAGGCGCCGAACGCGCCGCGCGCCCATCGCCTGGTTTGGCGCGGCGCGCCGCGCTGGCTCCAGCAGCGCGCGTGACTCACCGGGGCATTGCATATATGACATTTTGAACACAAAATGAAGTTGAAACATTCAAAATGCAATGAACATGACATATAAAATTTCACACAAACAAGTTGATGAAGAAAAGTTCATGCCCACAAGTTCATCCAACCAAGTTCAAAATGCAAATCAAGTTCAATACACAAATGAAAGACACATCATTCGTCGTCCTCGTCCTCATCTTCGGAAGACGATTCTTCCGCCTCCGAAGATGAATCTTCCTCCCTCTCCTCATCGCGCACCGCATCACGTGAAGCTCCGACGGTGTTGGCAAGATCTTCAACGGCATCTTCATGGGAATGTGTGCGAGGAGGCACATCGAAAGACATTTCGTCCATGGCGGCCGGAGGTGCACCCATGCCTCCCATGAGAGAAGCAAAACTCATGGCTCCCATGGTGCTCCATAGCGGCGGCGGTGGAGGGGTCGCGGCTATAGGATGGGGTGAGCAGGGTGCCGGCGCGTGCGTCCATGGGGTGCAGTTCACCGGCGCCGGCGCGCGCGGGGCGTAGGAGGCGGAGAAGAGAGAGTGCAGCGCGAGCGCTCGAGTGTGCCGCGCGCGGAAGCGGGCGCCCCAAATACACCGCGCGAGATAGCGAATCCGACCGCGCGCCCAACTCCTTATACCGCGCGCGCGGTTATTGCGCGTCCGCTGGGGCCACCCGCCAGGTTACGCGCGTGCTAAACTGGCTAAATTTGCGACGCGGCGCTTGTTTAGCGCGCCTGTTGGAGATGCTCTTAAGAGTGATTTTGGCCTAAAATCTTGCCACGACCTCATTTCTACCGCTCCACCTCACCACGAACAGGGTTCCCAATTTTTTATTCTTCCCGCTCAAACAACCGCCTCGATCCATTTCCCGTTCCTCCTCCGAAGCCGCCCCCAACCGGAACCAACCCACGCCGACGCGGCGCCATCCGCCATCCATGGCGGCCGCCGCCTCCTACTTCTCCGGCACGGCGCTCATGCCGTCGCAGCGCGCGGGGGCGTCCGACTACTCCGCCGCCGGCGCGGCCACCCCTTCCCCCTCCAAGGTTCGTCCCGCCTCCCGCGACCCTCTCGTGGTACTAGCCCTTCCGCGCGCCGTCTCCGCCTCCCCCGAGCGCTAACTCCGTCCATCCGCTTGTCCTACGCAGTCGCGCAACCCCCGCTACTCCGGCTGCGTCCCCGCCACCGTCCTCCACATCTCCCGCTCGCTCGCCGCCGCGGCGGACCAAGGCGGTGGCGGTGGCGACCCCGTCTTCTCCATCGACGGCGTCGAGACCAGCAACGTGAGCCCCCTTCGCGCCCTCCGAACTTCTCCTGGCACTTTATATCTGCTTGGCTTCGCCTAATTTTGTGTTCGTCTGGAAACCCCCAAATTCGTGCGCGCAGGTTAGGGTTTTGGGGAGGGTTGTGAGCATGTCGAGCAGGGAGACCGACGTGTCGTTCACGCTCGACGACGGCACCGGGAAGATCGATCTCGTGCGGTGGTGAGTTGCGATTTTTTCCACCCCGTCATGTTTCAACTTTCAACTAGATTCGGTACTGCTGATGTGGTGCGGCGTGGTTGACGATTTTCTGGTATCGTAGGATCAATGACGAGACAGATGCTCGAGACGCGGCTTTCATCCAGTATGTGATGTGTGATACGCTCTGATATGTGTTCAATTTTAGCTGTTTGGAAGTGTTCTGATATCCTAGTATGTTTGTCTGGCTCGTGTTTACGAAGGCATGGAGTGTACGTCAGGGTTCATGTGAACATCATGGGGTTTCAAGCTCAGAAGCATGGATTTGCTCGATCTATCCGGTAA
This sequence comes from Triticum aestivum, assembly GCF_018294505.1. NCBI lineage: Eukaryota > Viridiplantae > Streptophyta > Magnoliopsida > Poales > Poaceae > Triticum > Triticum aestivum. Next base: position 546,806,884 of record NC_057814.1, read on the forward strand.
GGGAACTGGATTTGTGCTTTATCTATAAAGCGGGGCGAATGCCTGTTTCGTGAAGGGAACTGGATTGGTATTGATGCGATCTATTTGTTGTACGAACAAAGCTTTTGGTTGCTTCAATTTTCTCATCTGAGTCATCTGACTGTTACTGATCTGGTTTGCAAAGTATTAAAATTAAAATCTGCAGCTGCGTTGTTTTTATAGTGCGATTCACTGGAACTTAAAGTTTGCCTAGTTGTTCAGACTGCTCTTGTTATCTTCGTTATTGTCGACCTCCACACCAAGTTTTGTTTTGTTCTAAGATATTGACTGTTTCAAAGTTTATCTGTGGATGATATACTTAAATGCAGTTCTCGCAGAGGTTTTTGTGAGTAATCTATAGCATTTAAATGGAACAATGTCTTGTTTGTAATGTATTTATGGTTAGTGAGTGCTGTGCCAATTAAACATCCTTTGAGGGAAAATGTGAGAGATACCGAAGATAAAGGTTTACATCCTGGTTTTCACTTGTCTATGTATTAGTGCACATATTGCTCTCTTTATAAATCTTGGATTGAAGATTTTCAACTCAAAATAGTTATCTCTGTGTCAGTTTGTTCTAACTAGGTGTCTTGTACATAACTTGATGGATGACTTTGTTTGAAAGTATCATCGCTAAGTTGCCAAGTTACCGGTTGTTTGTGGAAAATAACACTAATTTTACCTTTGGTATTCTATTTCGTAATTTCAGCTGTGCTTTGGCTAACATGTCCATGGAATGTGAATCTCAATACTAAGGTTCACCAGTCATGTTATGTAGTGATTACTGAATGATGCATACTGTCAGTAATGTTGTTCTGATTATGTATCCACTATCCAGTGGTTCTTCTGCGTCTTCTCCCTCTGAGACATTTCTTTGAAATCTGAAGTGTACTACAATCTGAACTACTGGACATATTACACAAGCTGGAAACTGAACTAGTCGATACTTGATACCTGCTTTGCTGACAGCTCATGATTAAAACCCTGTGAAGCAACTGTCCTATATTTCCACTTTCCATGGTTAAAACCCCGTGAAGTAACTGTTCTGTAGACAGCTCATGATTGTAATTTTAGTTTATGAATATCTGAGGAAATTATATCTTGTTAATTTTCTGTTCTCGGAGATCTTATGCTTCCACCGGTTATTGTTTATTAACACTTACTTTATTCTAACTCTAATTCTATTAACCTTCTTATATTTCCAGCCCAGTTACCAATTTCAATGAAGTGGTGCTGCATTTCATCGAATGCATGCATGTGCACATGGAAAATACTCAGACGAAGGTACAGAAAGCAAATATTATATTTCAGTCAGTGTTCTAGTACTAATTTGATATGAGAGACACCATTAATGATCATTCCCTTTCCATTTTAAAGATGCAAGGGCAACTCCCTCCAGCAGTTCAAACAAATGCTTATACTCATGTGCCTTATTCTGGTGGAGTGAGAGAACAGCAAGTCCATTTTACTCCTCAAGTAAACCAATGGCAACTCCCACCTGCAGTTCGAACAAATGCGTCTACTTATGGGCCTTTTACTGGTGGTGCGAGAGAACATCAAGTTCATTTTACTCCTCAAGTAAATCATGGACAATTTCCTCCTCCCAGAGTTCAAACTAATACATCTACTCATGGTCCTTTCTCTGGCGGGGTGAGAGACCATCAAGTTCAGCTTGCTCCTCGACCTCAAATAAACCAAGTATGGAATTTTATGACAATTCAGTTTCATGAATTCCTTGGTAAAGGAAAATCATACTTGTCTATAATTTTGTTGGTATATTTGATATTATTTTTATTATTGTGAGCTGCCGATTATATACTTGAGATAGCCAATTATCTGGTCTCTTCTGTAGCCTCTTTGTTTAGTGCCTTCTGTTTTATGTACCAGCTTATATCCCTAACTTGCCTTGTCTGTAAGCGTCTTAACTGACTGAGATATTTTCTTTCGTAGTTTGCAGCTTACTCAGGCACTGGTGGACAACAGTATGATCTGCAAAGAATGGTTTTGGAAGTTCTGCAAGCACCTGATATCCTGTAAGTTTAGTTTCTCTGCCAGAAATGGTAAAAGGTTGCATATCATTATGGATCTCTTAGCTTCTGGTGTAACGGTTTGCTTAGTTAGGTGTACGTATGTTCACATTTTCCAAATTCTAATCCTGACCAAAGGTTATAAGCTGGTTCCAGCCTTTCCTTTGTCACATTGTCAGTTTATTTTGTATATTCATAGGTCCGGTATCTAGAATTGACCTTTTCATGCTAACGTGGAATGATCCAGAAGAAAGGCTTCTTATCTTTTTTCCATTGCCTTTCAAGTCCAATGGGTCCAATTGAATGTGGTGTTGTGCTACTTCTGCTCGAGTAAAGAAAACTTGATTGGTCTGTTAAAGCGGTGCCAAGTTGTGCTACAGTAGATTAATGGTATTGATAACACGAATATATCATGGAATGGCCCTAAACTCCTAATCATGCATAGGAAAATAAGAGTGCTTACTACACCTGCTTTTCTGTACAAGCAAATCATTTTTTACGTTCCTCGTTACTATGTATTGCGCTCCTTAAAGAAAATTATGTACCGTGAAGTTGTAGCCAGGTTTGAGATGCACAATGGGTCTACTGTTTGCATGATCCCTTCGTTTGATGTGTTTGCATAAAACAATTCAATTGAAAGGTTGAGCTATGGCTGTGTACTTGAGGGGTCTTGTAGTTTGAAGCATTCTGACACTTAATGGATCCCTGCATAACTCTCTATGGCAATGAATTCCACTTACACATTGCAGCATTGGGCATCCTTACCGCAATGTAGTATGCATCTGATGTCTTGCCTAAAAATCAGGAGCTCTTTTCTAATAATAGACCTGAAGTTGCTTCAACAACCAGGCTGCTCCAGATCATTATTGAATTGCAGAAAGTTTATTTAGGAGATTTGTACTGACTGTTGCTTCCCGCAGACCCCTTGAAAATGGCGTACATGTTGATGAAGTGGCTAGAAGAACTGGAGCGCCAAAAGCAAACATCATGTACTACCTCTAACTTCTTGTTTTTTCCAATCGCTTGCATGATCTGAGTTTGACCTGTTTGCAATTTTGCTGTACAGGGAGGTCATCAACTTACTCGCTGACACAGGGTTCGTCTGTTGGACCATTGATGACTATCATGTCAAGTCTGTGTGTAATGGTTGACCAACACAGTTATCTTCAGAACTAATCTAGTGAATGTGAGATCAGTTTGGCTATAGTTACTAATGATCTACGTGGCACGCGATGTAAGTGCACTGTTGCAAATGTGCAGTGGTTTGGCTCAGTCTTCCATTTGTACAATCGAGCAGGTGATACCAGTACCACCCCTTATATTGCTAAATACTCACGTTAGTACGTTGCTATTTTACTGGGATATACTATGCAATATGGTCATGCTTGTGTACTTGCGTTCTGTTCCGTTACAACACTTTTCTAGTTTTTCCTGCTTATGTGACTGATCTATCCTTCTGTTTACCTCTTTTAAGTTTTAACTCTGCTGTTCCCCCCAGCATAGATATATATGAGTATGCTTCTGTTTGATCCCATAAACTTTTGCCTGGTAGTTTGCAGTTGAACTTGCTCCTCAAATGTACTATTTCTGTCTTGTCCGATTCATTGCACCATGGAAATAAGAAACAACAGGGACTAAAAATAGGGGTTCGGTCTGACAATTAACACACCAATTTGTCAGGTCAACCACTATTGGTTTTACTGGTTAGGGTCCTAAGTTCGATGCATTGTCTTCTAGTTTAGCTTATCATTCTTTTAGGTTGTCTTCCCAAAAGAAGTCTTATCTGCTTTGAGCAATAATTGTGCACAAGAGCTTCTTCTGTTTGCCTACCCGAGGTGCATTTCTCAAATGCTGTCTACTGATCGTAGGCGTACACGTGCTATCCAAAAGCTAGTGTGTCAATAATTCCTAATCCTCCTATCCAACTAACACTAGTTTGCTAGTGCATGGATTAGTGTCTGAACCCTCTACGTGTTATCATAACCCATCTGTAGTATACTTTTTTGTTTGAGTAATCCATCTGTAGTATACTTGTTCTGGAGGTCACATATAATAGTTCTCCATGGATTGAATTTAGAGCATGGATGGAACAAGTCAATTGCCTGGGTTAGGTATTCTGTACTTCATGCTCTGCTATGTTTTGATGTTTGTTGGGTCCATAAGGTCTTGTTCTCCTGTCATTTCTTTTCTGTTTTATTATCAAAGGCAAATCGTTTCCTGCATTTTGTCGTCAGATGTTGTTGTACAGCTGTACATGTCATCTTGCTCGACATGCTAAGCCCCATTAAGTAGGCGAAAAATAGAACACGGCAGGTTTTAATCTTTAAATTCAGTGAGTTGTATTTTATTCGTCATTATCTTTGGTCACATATTTGTTGAATTAATAAATATAGGACTTCCAACAACTGGACATGCTTATCTGCATTTTAGCTGATAGACAAGGACAATACTAGTGTATATGTATATTCCATGTTATGAATATCGATAAATTCGCCTTAATTGCACGTATTATCAACGTGTGGTCCTTGCATTGCCTGAGTAGCAGTACTTTTTTCTGGAATCTAGCATTGTCAGACCACACTTCAGGAAAATGGACTCCAAAGAATTGCAAATTTGATCCTCTGTTAGCTCATTTCATCCCGAGTTGTCGGCATGCAGATTAGTTAAATGAAAAGAATTTTCCTTGGCACGAAGCGCTAAATTACCCAGCAATTTTAGCCATATTTACGCAAAACATATGTTACTCCGGAGCATCGCATTCTTTCGTTCTCGTCAGGCATTTTTGCTGGTGGCCTGTCCGCAGCCATCAACCATCGTCAGTTCGTGTCACGCATTTAGTTGGTGCGGCCGTGAACATCGATCATACGCTTTGCATGATGCGACGATTCCCGCAAACTAATCGTTCTTCTTCATAAGATCGTGTCAAGAAAGAGACGGGCAGATTGATCGTGTCAATGCAGTGTCTGCCGGTGAACATTTTTCGTGCCACTGGTGATTAATTAGATTAGAAGAAAAATGGTTGCTGTTTTCGCGCGCCCTGCGTCTCCAGATCGCTACCTGCGCGCACGAGCCTTACGTTAGCCCACTGCCCACGGTAGGTTTGACTCTGCTCCACTGAACACGCACCGCTGAATCCTTCTCGGAGGGAAGCGAGCAGGTGGTCTAGTCAGGTTAGGTCGGACTCCGCACGCCTGGATCAGGGTTGGCCACGCAGGTGCTCGTCCTTGCTATGCTTGGCTTTGGGTCACCTAATCAAAGGCCAATGAGAGGTGGGGTTTTGGCGACATTTTCTGTGTGTGTTCCCCTTGAGATTCTTTTCGTGAGCAAATCCCTCCCGTGGTCAGTCGCAACAGGTGTAGAAAGAAACACCACAGTATTCTGTCAGATGAGAGTGCTTCAGAGTTCAGAGCTCAGAGCTCAGCCCAGACTCCAGAATGGTGTTGGCGGAGCACCAAAGCCAAGCACCGACCGACCGAAAGGTGTCGTCCGGTTTGGGTGGACGCCACTACTATTCCTGAATAAACCCTACTATTATACCCCCCGCAAAAAAAAAACACCTACTATTATACCACCTGGCCAGTATTCAGGAGTGAGGAGCACGCACGCACCAATTATCCGGTGACAGTGCGTGCAGCTACAGGCCAACGCGACTGTATCCCACTTTAGTACTTTACGCTTTCCGAGCAAAATCTCCCTTTTTCAGCACAGGTTGCTTTCAGTTTTTTAATTAAATTAAATAAACAAGAGATTGCTTGTCAACCAACCTCGCCTCAATACATGTTACTGATAAGCAAGTTGTCGTAGAAGATGAACACCTTGCATGGGAAGCTGCCCGAGGAGAGAACATCTGCACTTGCCCACACTCACGGCCACATGATCGATCGGTCCCTGTTTCCCTCGCCTTTTATGAGGAGCATGCCGCTTCATTCCGGGGTCCAAGAGGTGTGCAAGGAGCCAGGGTCACAGCTCAACCTGCCCCGAACTGCCGTGCCGCAATGCCACGGCGCTGCACCGCGTGTCGTGGACACGAATGCACTTCTCCAGAGCGATGAAAGCGGCACGTACACCTGGCAACAACGAACCAACTGCATGCGTCCATACAACTGGAATCCACGTACCCAACCCAACCGGAGCAGCCAGCCAGCCAGGTAGTACTACTCTTGGTAGGTCAGGCAGGTCGGTCGGTCGGTCTCTTTCCCTATGCCGTGCCCGACAAAACCCTCAGTCCGCTTTGCATTACGTATTGCACGCAAGCACCTTCTTTTCTCGTCGTGTCATGGTCCGTCGACACACGGGGGAGGTTTCACTTGCCTTTCACAGATAACCTTTGTATTCACAACCTCGACAACGAAAAGCCTTTGTGGTGTCATTTACAATGTGGGGCCCGGCCTGGTGGGGCAGGTGGGAAGGAGCAAAATTTTCAGCAAGCATCACGGTCGTCTCACATAATCTTAGCCTGGCCTGTGCTAAGCGCTCGAGGCTGAGGACGTTGACAAAGGGGACGGCGTGCCGGATTCCTCGTCTTCGTCGTCGTCGTCGAGGTCGTCGAAGCCCCACATTTCCTCCCCCTCGTCGTCCCCGGCCGCCGGCTCCGGCATCGCCCACCGCTCCTCCTTGATCTCCACGCCCTCCAGCAGCTCCAGAACCTGTTCGTCGCAATGCATGCCACCACCATCAGATTATCCGTCGCATACATTTTCAAATTGTCAACGTTGTTTTGCCCGCAAATTAAGCAACGAACAGAGTAGTACTACCACAGTAGGTTACTGCATCGAGACATGTGCTAGCCATTGTGATTCGTGCAGGACAAGAATTGCGAGTAAGCTTACCTCGGTCATGGACGGCCTCCACGTCGCCGACGCGCGAACGCACAGCGACGCCACGAACGCCAGCCGCCGGGCCTGCTCGGCGTCGTAGCCGCCATTGCCGGCGACGATCCTCGGATCCAGCAGCGCCTCCGTCTTGCCCTCGTTGAGCAAAGGCCTCGCCTGCATTCGCATTGTTTGGGCACGATTAATAATTAATTAACGAACGTGCGCTGCCGTGGAACGGAGGCTGGTACAACGGCCTAGGGCCAAAATGTTTGGTTGGTCGGTTCGGTGCCCACCCAGCCGAGGAGGCTCCTGTGGGTGCCGTCCACCGGCTTCCGGCCGGCCATGAGCTCCAGCAGGAAGACGCCGAAGGCGAACACGTCCGTCTTCTCGTCCACGATGCCGCGCGTGTAGTACTCGGGCGCCAGGCACCCGAAGGTGCCCTCGATCGGCGCGATCGCCCGGTGCGTCCACTCTGTCGGCAGCCACTTGGCCAGCCCGAAGTCGGAGATCTGTCGTTCGTTTCTCTGCATGCGTCAGGGCTGCCGGAGCACAGCAGAGGATCGATCGATCGACGATGGAGATGACCGAGTGACTGACCTGCGGCTGGAAGTCGTCGGTGAGCAGCACGTTGGAGGCCTTGATGTCCCTGTGGATGATCCGCCGCCGGCACCCCTTGTGCAGGTACTCCAGCCCCCTCGCCGTGCCCACCGCCACGCCGTACCGCGCCTCCCACCCCATCGCCGGTGCCCCCTCCTCGCCGTCTGAGCATGCATTCATTCATCAATAATCAACCCACGATCCATTCAAGAAACATTGTTGACATTAATGGCCGTTACGGAGGACGCGCGTACCGTGGAGGTTTGCGGAGACGGAGCCGCGGGCGGAGAAGGCGAAGACGAGGTACAGGTCGCGGTCGACGCAGCATCCCAGGAGCGGGCACACGTTGGGGTGCGTGGCGTGGCCCACGGTGCCGAGCTCCGCCAGGAAGTCCCGCTCCCGGCGCTCGCAGGCGGACGCGCCCATGAGCCGCTTCACCGCCACGGCGCGCCCGTCCGCCAGCTCGCCGCGGTACACCTCCGACGACCCGCCCCGGCCCACCAGGTTGGCCGCGCGGAAGCCGCCCGTGGCGCGCCGGACCTCCTCGTACGAGAAGCACTCCCACTCGGGATTCCGTTCGTGCGGCGGCGACGCTGCCTCCGCCTGCGCGCTCGGGTGCTCTACGTCGGGGGGCGCGTGGACGCGCTTGGCGCGGTGGGGCGAGAGGGAGAGCAGCAGCCTCTTGAAGCTGCCGCTGCTCCGCAGGTACAGCGGCTTCATCGGTCGGCCGGCCGGCCGCTCGGGGGCAATGCCGTTGCGCGGCTTCTTGTCTGACTGGCGCTCCGGCGAAGCGCGCGTGCTCGGTGCTCTGGTGTCTCGGGTCTCGGCTAGAGAGGGAGACGAAGTGGTGTAGGCAGTGGCTAGGGGATCGGGCATTGATGCGTCAGAGTGCTACGTAACGCCGAGGGGGTCGTGGGCATATGAGGCTTGTCATAATGGCGAGTAACATATAGTAGTATCATGCATATGATACTAGTGTATGATACTACATCCATAGTGCATAGTATTATAAAATAGTATCATAGATGGTCTCATTTATTGCCATGCATGACACATAGTAGCATAATATTCATTATGTTACGGTATTTATCTATGTTACTATGATCCTCTCTCTTTTCTTTAATTTTCTGCCACGTAAACATGTTTACGAATCCTATGTATATGATACTAGTTATGTTACCCCGCTATCGCTAGCCTGAACGCGACAGGGCGGGACAGGGGGGCGTTTGGGTCCCGCGCCCGTGCGTGGACGCGACCCTCCATGCACCGCGCCGTTGCAGGCAGCCACCAGCAGCAGCAGCAGTGATGGCTGAGCGTGGCTATGGGACGAGTCTACCCAGGCCCAGGCGGGCGGGTGGAACGGAACGGGAAGGCAAGGCAGTAGCAGTTGCTTAGGGAGGAGGGAAGGAAGCGTTGCGTCCGCAGCAGGGGAAGGGAAGGGTCTCTGCTCTGCTATCTCTCTCTGCCGCCGCGTTAGCTGCCGTACGGTACGTACCCCTATGTCTCGTCTTACCGCCGCGTCGAGGGCGATAAACGGGCGTCGAGCCTTTGCCAAAAAGATGGAGTGGACAACGATGCGGCTGATGGTATGGAGAGCTCTTCCGCCCGCTGCATTTGTCAAACTGCGTCCTTGGCGATCGCCCGTACGTGCTGCTGCGCTGTCGCAGCTCGACGGAGAAAAGGTTGGCCGTTGGCGCGCGCCTGTCAGTCTGTGTGACCGGAGCGAGCTCACGCTCTTGCGCTGGGTGGGCTGCGTGCCCGCCTGGGCCTCGGTGCTGACGGCCCGTTTTGTTCGACGCTTCGGCCCCAAGTTTGACTTAGCCAGCATCTCTTCTGTTCACTCAAAAAAGGAACTTACCCCTCAAAAAGAAAAGAAAAAAAACTAAAAAAAAGGAACATTGCAGTTTTTTTTCTTTGGTATTTAAAAATAAAAAATAAAAAAAATCTGACAGAATGTGGTTTTGTTAAATTTCAAATTTCGAGGGTGGATACTTTTTTCCCCACAGGATGGGTTAGCTGTTTTTGCAAATCAAGCACACCACTAAGGTTCCTGATTAGTAGGAGTACATAGCAGGATGCCAGTCCTGTCCATTCTCGAAAGATCTCCATGTGTTGAAAATCTGAACGCTATATCATGACTCGGGATCAAATGAATTTTTATGTGAAAGTTTCAGTATTGCTTGGAGACCCAAAACCGCTAAATGCGATGCAGATTTCACATTTGGATTTTGTTGCTACAACGCCGAGATTATCATTCGGCGTCAGCATTTTTTTTGGCGTTCAAACTCAAGAGATTTATTCGACAAAAAGAACTTTGGGCAACATCGGCCAAAAGGCTAGTGAGCAGGAAAAAGGGGTCTAGTTGTTGATGGCAAAATCATTTGCACGGCAACACAATAGATCAACAATCTAGCCGGTCTTTTCTTTTGCTGTCTTTTGCTGTATGAGGAACAGAACAGCCTTCTTCTTGCTGATCTTAAAGAAAACTTGATTCTTTTGGACAAATCTTCAACGGATCAACGGCAAACGGAACCTAAGCGACATCTAGGTCCCGTTTTCCGGGTGCAGCGGCGTAGGGTTGACCTTCCGCCACGGCGATCTCTGAATTTGCAGGCAAAAACAGAGGAGTCGAGGGGGAAAAACGAACTAAAAAGAAAAGCTGTGCGTGGAAATAAAGTAGATATGGTTTTGTCGATGTTGGGTGTCCCCTCTACCGGCCTCTGGCCTACGTATATATAGGGCGATCTGGACTTCGATCCTTTGAACGATCAGGAGACCGTTCTGGCTACAACTCTCTTTTACATGATTTGGTCTTTATCTGTGCATTCAAATTCTGAATAGAAACCTGGTTTCCTTGATAAATAAAATAGCATGACCAGCGACGTCTGCTCCTCTCTGTGCGCCAAAATAATCAGGCATATCTCAACCGTATCCCATCTTCATCTTATACCTGATGGTTGTTGTATGTGAACAAAACTGGAGTCTGAATCTTCAACTTCCTGTACTTCCCATTAAGAGCTTTAGGCAAAATTTCTCCTTGCAAACTCTGCTCTAAATATGAATTTCCAGGGACAACCTCCAAAATTTTATATGGTCCTTCCCAATTTGGTGACCACTTCCCAAACTTATTATCCTTGGACCCAATAGGCAAAATCGTTTTCCAAACCAAGTCCCCAAACTGAAACGATTTTTCTCTTACTTTCTTATTATAAGCCTTGGCTACTCTCAATTTCTCTTAAAGCTTTCATCCTCTCATCTGTCACTTTGTCTATCCTATCCATCATGAGGTTTTCCTCTAGGGTTTTCCTAGAGTCCACCTTTTCCTCTGGCAGCGCTGCCAGAGTCCACGTGGTTACTACATCGTCTCGCCGGATCTCGCCGGCAAACAAGTCTCCGAGACGGGATCAGCGATCTGGGCCCATGGAGAACCGCGTCGCCGGGGATATTGGAGCGGGGGGGGGGGGGGGGGTCGATGGAAGGCCAGGAGGTAGGAAGTAGCGGGGATAGAGACAAGGATGTTGGAGGGGGCGAAGGCCATGCCGCCGCCCTTCCTGAAGGAAGTCGAGAGGAGGATCGGGAGGTGAGGGAAGATGATGCAAGTAGAGAGGAGGAAGAAGAGGCAGGGTGGGATCATTATGGCCCAAACCCTGATCTAGAGGACGCCTTTGAAGGTCTGAATCTACATGGAGAGGAGGAAGACGACCTAGATCTCTCGGGAGAGGTGGAGGAATTGATCAGTGAGGTTCGTTGGCTTGCCCTCTTTAGGGTTCATACTCTGCGTCCGTTCAGCCACGCGGCGCTGTTGAATTCCATGAGGAACGCGTGGACATGTGCACAGGGTGTCACCTTCAACATCAAAGGGCCGAATTTATTCCTTGCTCAATGTCACTGTTTGGGAGATTGGAAGAGGGTGATGGAGGGAGGACTGTGGCAGTTTCGTCGTGATCCAGTTGTGCTAGTGGAGTATGACGGCTTCACCAATGTGGCGGACTATGCCCTAAATATGTATCCGCTGTGGGCGAGAATCAAAGGCTTGCCAGATGGTCTCACGAGGAAGAAGGAACTAGCAGAGAAGGTTGCGAAGAAGGTCGGTGATCCACCGTTTACAGTGGTGGTTAATGAAGGGAAGATTAACCCCTCAAATTTTCTGAGAGTGAGGGTTTTTGTAAACATAAATCAACCGCTGGTGAGGTTTGTACCTATCACCTTGAAAGAGAGGAAAAAATACCTCGTAAGGTATGAGAAACTGCCAGACTTCTGTTTTTATTGTGGCTGTCTGGGACATGTTGTGGAGTAGTGCGGGGATGACATACATGACCCGGCGGACTGCGAGTGGGGGGACTGGTTACACTGGAGTAATGACTCTGATGGTGCAAATGATGGTAATTAAAGGAGGTAGGGGTGGTGCTTGGTCGAATGCAGCAGGGAGAGGAGGGGGCAATTTTGGTGTTGGTAGAGGAGGGGGAAGGAGTGGTGGAAGAGGAAGAGGTGATAGAGGAGGGAGAACTGAGGCAGCATGAGGGCGTGGGAGAGGAGATGATGTAAGGGAGGTCGATATGGATATTCCTCATGAGTCAATGCGGGGGGGGGGGGGGGATGGTAAAAGTGCGCGGAAGAGACTCATTAACGCGGATGGTTCAGTAAGTATTAGAGGGCAACAAGTGCCGCACCTTGCTAGGAAAGTATCTAACACAGTGATGTTGTTGGAGAACGGAAGTGTGACTGAAAGTCATGGTGTTGGAGCCCCCCAAAATGCTACACCCGGCAGGGTGCCTATTGTAAAGAGGAGGAAGCAGGGTGAAGAGATGGTGGAAGGAGAAAATGTCTTAATGACAACGACTACGGTGGCCTCCGGCATGGAGGGCCGCCAAGCCCAATGAATCTTCTTAGTTGGAACTGTCGGGGAGGGGGGAATACCCGGGCGGTTCGAGAGATAGCGACCATCTCGCAGTCGCATTCCCCCACGTTTGTATTCTTGTGCGAGATGAGGCAAACAACAAATAAAATGAAGAGACTCAGGAGTAGAATTGGTTTGAAGGGTTTTGAAGGAGTAGATAGCATTGGGATGAGTGGTGGACTAGCTCTGTTTTGGCACGAAACCTGCGATGTCAGCATACTGGACAAGGACGATTGATTCATTGATGCACTAGTGCGGGTGAATCCGGACTCGGTGCAATGGAGGCTGACTTGTGTTTATGGAGAACCGAGGGTTGAGAATAGACACATGATGTGGACAAAACTAAAGAACCTTAAGAGTGTCATTAATCATCCATGGTTAGTGGTCGGAGACTTCAACGAAGCTCTCTAGGATTTTGCGCACTTGTCAGTGATACCGAGACCTGCGGCTCAAATGGTAGCATTCAGAGATACACTGGAAGTGTGCGAGTTGGTGGACTTGGGGTTCTCGGGGATCCCCTTCACATACGATAATAAATGCAGCGGCAATAACAATGTTCAAGTTCGACTGGATAGGGCAACAGTGACAAATGCATGGAGGAATCTTTTTCCTTTCTGCACTGTTGTGCACGTAGTCTCCCCTTGTTCTGATCATATAGCCCTAGTGCTGAAAGGTGAACCGGAATCGGATCGATCAGGACCAAAAACAAGGAGGTATGAAGTATTCTGGGAGCGAGACGTGAACCTCCCAAAGATCATCAAGGAGGCTTGGGACTCGGTGGGGGCTGTAGATAATCTGGAAAAGCTGCAAATAGCGCTGCGGAAAACTATGGCCACCCTTGGAGCATGGAGAAATAAGCGGTTTGTTAATGTTGCTTGGGAGTTGGCTAAATCTAGATCGCAGCTTGAAGAACTCATGCATATGAATGCGGATCGGCAGGAGATAAGGAGGATTACAGACAAAATGAATGAACTGATTTATCAAGAAGAGATGCTCTGGATGCAAAGATCGAGAATCTCATGGCTCAAAGAAGGGGATCGCAATACCAAATATTTTCAGAGTAAAGCGGTTTGGCATGCAAGGAAAAATAAAATCAGATGTCTCACTGATAGCATTGGCAACATCCATACATACTTCGTTGAGATGTCTAGTATGGCCACGGAGTATTTCAAGGGAGTTTTTTCAGCGGATCAGAACCTAGAAGCATCAGAGGTGCTAGACTTGCTGGAAGCAAGGATTTCAGAGGAGGATAATGAAAAATTATGTGTCCCATTTAGTGAGAAGGAGATTGAGGATGCAATGTTTCAGATTGGTCCTTTAAAAGCACCCGACTCGGATGGGTTTCCAGCTAGATTCTATCAGCAGAATTGGAGTATGCTTAAGAGCGGTGTGGTGGCGGCGGTTAAGGAATTCTTCGAGACCGGGATTCTGCTGGAAGGGGTAAATTCAACGGCCATTGTTCTTGTACCCAAAATTCCTAACCCAACCATGCTTACGCACTATAGGCCGATAAGTCTTTGTAACGTTATATACAAGGTCATTTCTAAGTGCTTGGTAAATCATATGAGGCCCTTGTTGGATAATATCATCTCCCATGAGCAAAGTGCTTTTATACCAGGTCGGCTAATTACCGAGAATGCACTAGTGGCATTCGAGTGTATTCACCACATTAAGCAAGAAAAGGACCCTACTAAGAGTTTTTGCGCGTATAAACTTGATCTCTCAAAAGCATATGATCATGTTGATTGGTCGTTCTTGAAGCGAGTGATGCAAAAGCTGGGCTTCTCTCATAGATGGGTGGACTGGATAGTGTCATGTGTCACGTCTGTGAGCTACTTTGTCAGATTAAATGGAACCCTCTTGGATTCATTCGCACCGTCGCGAGGTCTTCGGCAAGGCGATCCTCTCTCACCATTTTTATTCTTATTTGTGGCTGATGGTTTATCTTCTATCCTTAAGCATAAGGTTGCAGCTGGCGAAATTACTTCGGTTAAAGTGTGCAGACGGGCTCCTGGCGTCTCACACTTATTATTTGCCGATGACGCATTATTATTCTTTGAAGCTTCAAAGATTCAAGTAGAGGAGGCGAAGTCTGTGCTAGAATTGTATAGTAAGGCAAGCGGCCAAAGCCTGAACTATGATAAATGTTCAACCCTCTTTGGGAAAGCATGTCCAACAGCTATCCAAGAGGAGATCAGGGGGGTGTTACATGTGTCCAGCACGGTCTTTGAGGAAAAGTACTTGGGGCTTCCAACGCCAGATGGGCGTATGTCGAAAGGACGGTTTCAAAACCTTCAGATGAGCTTAACAAAATGCTTGTTATAGTGGGGAGATGGACTTTTGGCGCAACCAGGAAGGGAGGTTCTCATTAAATCAGTAGCACAAGCCCTACCCACTTATATCATGGGAGTTTTAAAACTTCTGTTCTCTGTCTGTGATGAGCTCACAAGAATGGTCAGGAGCTACTATTGGGGCTCGGCGCAAGGGGAGAGAAAGGTTCATTGGCGCTCGTGGGATAGTTTGATGCAACTGAAGAATAAAGGAGGAGTTGGCTTTAGGGATTTCCAACTGTTCAACCAGGCTCTGTTAGCTCGACAGGCCTGGCGCCTCATTACTAGACCACACACTCTTTGTGCGCAGGTGCTGAAGGCCAGATACTACCCGGATGGTAAACTCGAGGATACAGTGTTTAGTGGGAATGCATCTTCATCATGGCAGGCGATCAGCCATGGCCTGGATCTGTTAAAGAAGGGGATTCTTTGGAGATTTTGAAATGGCCGAAGCATCAGAATTTGGCGCGACAACTGGATTTAGACCATTCAGTTTCAAACCGATTACCACGCAAGGCACATGCAAAATCAGGTTTGTGGCGGATCTGCTTAACCCTAACGACTCTTGGAATATGGCCTTACTACAACAGTACTTCCGCCCAGCTGACGTTGTGGAAATCTCCAAAATTAGAGCATCCCCGAGACAGGAGGAAGACATCATTGCTTGGGGGCCAGGCAAAAAAGGTGTATTCTCTGTGAAAAGTGCTTACAACTTTGCGTTTGAAGAGGTTTATAGATATGCAGAATCGGCCTCCAGCTCGGCCCCCGGATGGTAGAAAAAAAGTTTGGCAGCTGATATGGAAATGTGACATACCACCTTTGGTCCGTAACTTTGCTTGGAGGGTGGCACTTGATTCCTTGTCAACCTGGCAAAACAAGCATAAATGCGGGCTGGAAACATCTGAGCTCTGTCCGCTTTGTGCTACAAAAGTTGAAGATAATTTCCACCCATTTGTGCGGTGCCCTCTTGATACGTCTCCAACGTATCTATAATTTATGAAGTATTCATGCTATTATATTATCCTTCTAGGATGTTTTATATGCATTTAAATGCTATTTTATATGATTTTTGGGACTAACCTATTAACCTAGAGCCCAGTGCCAGTTTCTGTTTTTTCTTTGTTTTTGAGTATCGCAGAAAAGGAAAACCAAACGGACTCCAATTGACCTGAAACTTGACGGAGCTTATTTTTGGACCAGAAGAAGGCCATGGAGTAAAAGAGTTGGGTCAGAAGAGTCCCTAGCTGCCCACGAGGGTGGGAGGCGCGCCCACCCCTTGGGCGCGCCCCCTACCTCGTGGACAGCTTGAAGACCCCCCCTGACTTGTTCTCGACGCCAAAACCTCTTATATATACAGAAACCCCCAGAACATAACCTAGATCGGAGTTCTGCCGCCGCAAGCCTCTGTAGCCACCAAAAACCAATCTAGACCCGTTCCGGCACCCTGCCGGAGGGGGGAATCCCTCACTGGTGGCCATCTTCATCATCCCGGCGCTCTCCATGACGAGGAGGGAGTAGTTCACCCTCGGGGCTGAGGGTATGTACCAGTAGCTATGTGTTTGATATCTCTCTCTCTCTCTCTCTCTCTCTCTCTCGTGTTCTTGAGGTGGTACAATCTTGATGTATCGCGAGCTTTGTTATTATAGTTGGATCTTATGATGTTTCTCCCCCTCTACTCTCTTGTAATGGATTGAGTTTTCCCTTTGAAGTTATCTTATCGGATTGAGTCTTTAAGGATTTGAGAACACTTGATGTATGTCTTGCATGTGCTTATCTGTGGTGACAATGGGATATTCACGTGATCTACTTGATGTATGTTTTGGTGATCAACTTGCGGGTTCCGTAACATTGTGAACTTATGCATAGGGGTTGGCACACGTTTTCGTCTTGACTCTCCGGTAGAAACTTTGGGGCACTCTTTGAAGTTCTTTGTGTTGGTTGAATAGATGAATCTTAGATTGCGTGATGCATATCATATAATCATACCCACGGATACTTGAGGTGACATTGGAGTATCTGGGTGACATTAGGGTTTTGGTTGATATGTGTCTTAAGGTGTTATTCTAGTACGAACTCTTGAATAGATCGATCCGAAAGAATAACTTTGAGGTGGTTTCGTACCCTACAATAATCTCTTCGTTTGTTCTCCGCTATTAGTGACTTTTGGAGTGACTCTTTGTTGCATGTTGAGGGATAGTTATATGATCCAATTTTGTTATTATTGTTGAGAGAACTTGCACTAGTGAAAGTATGAACCCTAGGCCTTGTTTCCTAGCATTGCAATACCGTTTGTGCTCACTTCTATCATTAGTTACCTTGCTGTTTTTATATTTTCAGATTACAAAAACCTATACCTATCATCCATATTGCACTTGTATCACCATGTCTTCGCCGAACTAGTGCACCTATACAATTTACCATTGTATTGGGTGTGTTGGGGACACAAGAGACTCTTTGTTATTTGGTTGCAGGGTTGCTTGAGAGAGACCATCTTCAACCTACGCCTCCCACGGATTGATAAACCTTAGGTCATCCACTTGAGGGAAATTTGCTACTGTCCTACAAACCTCTGCACTTGGAGGCCCAACAACGTCTACAAGAAGAAGGTTGCGTAGTAGACATCAAGCTCTTTTCTGGCACCATTGCCGGGGAGGTGAGTGCTTGAAGGTATATCTTTAGATCTTGCAATCGAATATTTTAGTTTCTTGTTTCATCACTAGTTTAGTCTATAAAAGAAAACTACAAAAAAATGGAATTATAGTTGCCTTATATGCTTCATCTTTTTAATGTATTTCGTGAAAATGATGGGAAGGAAAATTGTGCTCAAGTACTAGAAGAAGAATGCATTAGAATGTTTGGCAATAAATATTTGAATGATGAGCATGATTGCAATGCTGTTAGTATGAATTCTTTGAATATCCATAGTACTAATGATGATTGCACTATTTATGATGAAAATGTCTATTATAAGCATGTCAACTTTTTTGGAATGCATAGAGCTTGCAAGTACACACCAAATAGGGAAGATAGATTTTGGAAGAGGCATAAGTATTTGGAAACTAAATGGTTGCAAGAAAGGCTAGATGATTGTGCTGAAATATTCAATATTTATCGCCATCCTTATGAACTTTGCAATGAACATGGTCATTTAAAGCTCCAATGCTATTTGTTTCATGATCAAATCGTGTCCAAAAATTGTGATAACTTGATTACCCTTGAGTATCATAAAGAGCTTAGTCTTCTTTTGGGATATGAAGAAATGAAACGTATAACTGAGGGTATTCCAAAATTTAATCTTGATAGATTTCTTGATTTTGATCTAGAAGAAATTTTCATGTATTGCGCGGTGAATTGCATTGAAAATCCTTATATTGCCAATTACATAAAGACACAAAAACAAATAGAAGATGAAGAGAATACTAATGAAAGGGAAGAGACTTCCCAATATCTTCCTATTATTTCTTATGATGAATCAGGTAACGAGGAGGAGCCTTCTACTCAACCAATCTCATTAATAAGGAGCTCAAAAAGGAGGGTTAAACCCACACATGATGTGAAGAAGAAAAAGAGAAGACGGAGAAGCAAAGGTAGAAAGGTATCCCTCCCAAATGATGTTGCTCCTATTACTCATTGTGATGATGATAATTGCTATACTATTGGTGCTATACATACTATTAATGATGAGAATGATTATGCTTATGATATGAAAAGGCCCAAGCTTGGGGATGCTATGTTTTATGAGAATGACAAGTTTGAGAATATATTTGTTTCAATTAAAGTTTTTCCCAAGCTTGGGGATGCTATGCTTAATGAAGATGATATTTTTAGCCTCCCAAGTTTTGATGAGCAAATTTGTTATGATGATAGCATGCCTCCTACTTATGATGATTATATTAATGAAAGTGGGTTTGGAAGAGTGTCAACTTTAGGAAGTAATGATCCCACTATTTTTGAGGATGTTTAATCTTATTGTGACAATTATGAAAGTGTATTTGGAGAGGTCGTGACTTTATTTAGTAATGATTTCACTATCTTGGAAGAGGTTTCAATTGATTATGATGAGAACAAAGTTGCTACCTATGATGATTATTGTGATGATACTTATGCTATAAAGAGTAGTGATGATGATATTTATAAAACTTGTCATGATTATGATTACCCTTTCTCTGAACATTACTCTTTTAATGTGGAAACAATTTATAGTATTCGAGTCTCTTATGATACTCCCACTATTTTGATTGAGAAGAATTTTGCTTATGTAGAGAGTAGTAAATTTTCTATGCTTGTAGATCATGAAAAGAATGATTTAGGTGCTGGTTATATTTTTGAATTCATTCATGATGCTACTGAAAATTATTATGAGGGAGGAATATATGCTTGTAGGAATTGCAATAATATCAAGTTTCCTCTCTATGTGCTTAAAGTTTTGAAGTTATGCTTGTTTTGCCTTCCAAAGCTAGTTGATTATTGTTCCCATAAGTTGTTTGCTCACAAAATCCCTATGCATAGGAAGTGGGTTAGACTTAAATGTGCTAGTCATATTCTTCATGATGCTCTCTTTATGTTTCAATTCTTATCTTTTATGTGAGCATCATTGAAATCATCATGCCTAACTAGGGGCGTTAAACGTTAGCGCTTGTTGGGAGGCAACCCAATTTTATTTTGTTCTTTGTTTTTTGTTCCTGCTTAGTAATAAATAAATCATCTAGACTCTGATTAGATGTGGTTTTATGTTTTAATTAGTGTTTGTGCCAAGTAAGACCTATAGGATCTTCTTGGATGATAATTATTTGATCTTGCTGAAAAAGACAGAAACTTTTTGCTCATGAAAACAGTTGTTAAAAATCACCAGAAAGTTATAAAATACTGATTCCAATTTCAGTAGATCAATAGTAAAATTATCTAGGTCGTAAAATTTTGGCAGATTTTTTTGAGTTCGAGAAGTTTGCATTTGATGCAGATTACTACAGACTATTCTGTTTTTGACAGATTCTGTTTTCTATGTGTTGCTTGCTTATTTTGATGAATCTATGAGTAGTATAGGAGGGTATGAACCATAGATAAGTTGGAATACAGTATATATTACACCAATATGAATTTATAATGAGTTCACAACAGTACCTAAGTGGTGATTTATTTTCTTATACCAACGGAGCTTACGAGTTTTCTGTTAAGTTTTGTGTTGTGAAGTTTTCAAGTTTTGGGTAAAGATTCGATGGACTATGGAATAAAGAGTGGCAAGAGCCTAAGCTTGGGGATGCCCAAGGCACCCCAAGGTAATATTCAAGGACAACCAAAATCCTAAGCTTGGGGATGCCCCGGATGGCATCCCCTCTTTCGTCTTCGTTCATCGGTAACTTCACTTGGAGCTATATTTTTATTCACCACATGATATGTGTTTTGCTTGGAGCATCATTTTATTTTCTTTTGTTTTGCTTGCTGTATGAATAAAATACCAAGATATGAAATTCTTAAATGAGAGAGAGTCTTCACATAGCTACATAATTATTTAACTACTCATTGATCTTCACTTATATCTTTTTGGAGTAGTTTGTCATTTACTCATGTGCTTCACTTATATCCTATGAGTAAATGGTTGAATTATTTG
This sequence comes from Triticum aestivum, assembly GCF_018294505.1. Taxonomy (NCBI): domain Eukaryota; kingdom Viridiplantae; phylum Streptophyta; class Magnoliopsida; order Poales; family Poaceae; genus Triticum; species Triticum aestivum. The sequence continues at coordinate 546,827,175 of NC_057814.1, forward strand.
AATGTCATAAATCTGAAATTATATATGTTTCATATGCCTTTTCCATGGGGAGTAATGCCTTCACATATAAGAAGTGGAGGTGGTAAATTTTTGAAGGTTAGCAAACATTGTATTGGTCACTAGAACAATTCATGAAAGAATATTGAAGGAAGAGAGATTTCACACATAAATATACTATCTTGGACATCTTCTATGATTGTGATACCCATTAATTATTTTCAAACTTGATCAAATTAGTTGAAGTTGGACAAGGAAGACAACTTAATGAGTTATGCTTGGGTATATTTGTATAAGTTATATTGTTATGGATCCTCTAACATGTGGTGCTTGCTATTTAGAATCCTTTGCTAGCCAAAATATCTGTACTAAGCGGGAATACTGCTTGTGCATCCAAATTCCTTGAACCAAGTTTCTTCCATGAGTGTCCACCATATCTACCTATATGCGGTATTTACCTACCGTTCCAAGTAAATTTGCATGTGCCAAACTCTAAACCTTCAAATAATAATCTGTTTTGTATGCCCGAATCGCTCATGTAGCGACTAGGGGCTATCAGTATCTTCCATGCTAGGTGGGTTATTCTCACGATGAGTGGACTCCGCTCATCATTCACGAGAAAATGGCTGGTAACTGGGATGCCTAGTCCCATGATCAAAAGATCAAAAACAAAATCCCAAATAATTTAAACAAAACTCCCCCAGGATTGTTGATAGTTGGACGACACCCGTTGTTTCGGACAAGCCGTGGAGTGTGATTTTTGGTGGAGGGGGAGTAAAGTCTTTACCTTTCTGTTTGGGAACCGCCTATAATGTATCTAGTATGGAATGTATTGGGAACTCTTGGTCGTTATGTTGACAATGAAAGCACACCTCTCAAAATTATTTTCATCTCCGTTTTAAAGCTTCGAGCTCTGGCACCTCTGCAAATCCCTGCTTCCCTCTGCGAAGGGTCTATCTTTTACTTTTATGCAAGAGTCAGTAGTATTCCTTCTCATTCCAACCTACTCTTTAGTTGGCAAGCATCATGTGATGGGGAAAGATCTAAGCATATATGGCTATTCAAATATATTTGATCATAAATTATTATTGTTGACATTACCCTTGAGGTAAAAGGTTGGGAGGCGAAACATTAAGCCCCTATCTTTCTCTGTGTTCGATGAATGCTATTTGTTCTAAAAATATGCTTTGAGTGGTAGCAATCATGGAAGACTATATGATAGTTGAGTATGTGGGATTTGCTAAATCAAAGCTCTTACATAGACCCTTCCTGAAAATAAGATGAATTGCAATTGTTTGATGACTGAGAACATAGTTTGTTAGTTTTCAAGAAAGTTTATGGTCTATGCTTAAACATGTGAATAGCTTGTTACTTGATCATGAAAAGTTTTATGAGTTGAGATACTGTTATGACATATAATGATGCTAGAAAAGGTGATTGAAATTATCATTGATCAAACTTGTGCACCTGCTAGCATTCACACTTCATAAATTATTTCTTTTATCATTTACCTACTCGAGGACGAGCAGGAATTAAGCTTGGGGATGCTGTTACGTCTCCAACGTATCTATAATTTATGAAGTATTCATGCTATTATATTATCCTTCTAGGATGTTTTATATGCATTTAAATGCTATTTTATATGATTTTTGGGACTAACCTATTAACCTAGAGCCCAGTGCCAGTTTCTGTTTTTTCCTTGTTTTTGAGTATCGCAGAAAAGGAAAACCAAACGGAGTCCAATTGACCTGAAACTTGACGGAGCTTATTTTTGGACCAGAAGAAGGCCATGGAGTAAAAGAGTTGGGCCAGAAGAGTCCCGGGCTTCCCACGAGGGTGAGAGGCGCGCCCCCTACCTTGTGGACAGCCCGGAGACCCCCCTGACTTGTTCTCGATGCCAAAACCTCTTATATATACAGAAACCCACAGAACATAACCTAGATCGGGAGTTCCGCTGCCGCAAGCCTCTGTAGCCACCGAAAACCAATCTAGACCCGTTTCGGCACCCTGCCGGAGGGGGGAATCCCTCACCGGTGGCCATCTTCATCATCCCGGAGCTCTCCATGACGAGGAGGGAGTAGTTCACCCTCGGGGCTGAGGGTATGTACCAGCAGCTATGTGTTTGATCTCTCTCTCTCTCTCTCTCATTCTTGAGGTGGTACGATCTTGATGTATCGCGAGCTTTGCTATTATAGTTGGATCTTATGATGTTTCTCCCCCTCTACTCTCTTGTAATGGATTGAGTTTTCCCTTTGAAGTTATCTTATCGGATTGAGTCTTTAAGTATTTGAGAACACTTGATATATGTAGTGCATGTGCTTATCTGTGGTGACAATGGGATATTCACGTGGTCTACTTGATGTATATTTTGGTGATCAACTTGCGGGTTCCGTAACATTGTGAACTTATGCATAGGGGTTGGCACACGTTTTCGTCTTGACTCTCCGGTAGAAACTTTGGGGCACTCTTTGAAGTTCTTTGTGTTGGTTGAATAGATGAATATGAGATTGTGTGATGCATATCGTATAATCATACCCACAGATAGTTGAGGTGACATTGGAGTATCTAGGTGACATTAGGGTTTTGTTTGATATGTGTCTTAAGGTGTTATTCTAGTACGGACTCTTGAATAGATCGATCCAAAAGAATAACTTTGAGGTGGTTTCATACCCTACAATAATCTCTTCGTTTGTTCTCCGCTATTAGTGACTTTGGAGTGACTCTTTGTTGCATGTTGAGGGATAGTTATATGATCCAATTATGTTATTATTGTTGAGAGAACTTGCACTAGTGAAAGTATGAACCCTAGGCCTTGTTTCCTAGCATTGCAATACCGTTTGTGCTCATTTTTATCATTAGTTACCTTGCTGTTTTTATATTTTCAGATTACAAAAACCTACCTATCATCCATATTGCACTTGTATCACCATGTCTTCGCCAAACTAGTGCACCTATACAATTTACCATTGCATTGGGTGTGTTGGGGACACAAGAGACTCTTTGTTATTTGGTTGCAGGGTTGCTTGAGAGAGACCATCTTCAACCTAGGCCTCCCACGGATTAATAAACCTTAGGTCATCCACTTGAGGGAAATTTGCTACTATCCTACAAACCTCTGCACTTGGAGGCCCAACAACGTCTACAAGAAGAAGGTTGCGTAGTAGGCATCACCTCTTGGCCCGAATTTATGGCATACAATGGCGGAGGTTAGTCCCTGTCAGATATCAATATGATAGAGCATACGAGGAAAGAGTGGCTGTTGCATGCATTGGATCCTTTATCTGATGTTGATCGATCCATGCTACTGATGACCTTGTGGCGTGCTTGGTTTGTTCGGAATGAGGTGGTCCACCATAGACCTGTTTGGGGACCGTAGTAATTTCAAAATTTTCCTACGCACACGCAAGATCATGGTGATGCATAGCAACGAGAGGGGAGAGTGTCGTCTACGTACCCTCGTAGACCGTAAGCGAAAGCGTTATGACAACGCGGTTCATGTAGTCGTACGTCTTCACGATCGACCGATCCTCAGTACCGAACGTACGGCACCTCCGCGTTCAGCACACGTTCAGTTCGGTGACGTCCCGCGAACTCACGATCCAGTAGAGCTTCGGGGAAGAGCTTCGTCAGCATGATGGCGTGGTGACGGTGTTGATGAAGCTACCGACGCAGGGCTTCGCCTAAGCACCGCTACGATATGACCGAGGTGGATTATGGTGGAGGGGGGCACCGCACACGGCTAAGAGAGATCAATGATCAACTTATGTGTCTTGGGGTGCCCCCTGCCCCCGTATATAAAGGAGAAAGGGGGAGGCCGGCCGGCCCTTGCAGGGCGCGCCAGGAGGAGGAGTCCTCCTCCTAGTGGGAGTAGGACTCCCCTTTCCTAGTCCCACTAGGAGGGGGAAGGAAGGAGAGGGGGAGGAGAAGGAAAGAGGGGGTGCAGCCCCTCCCCTAGTCCAATTCAGACTAGGCCCATGGGGGCGCGCGGCCAGCCCTGGTGGCTTCTCCTCTTTTTCCCCTAAAGCCCATTAAGGCCCATATGTACTCCCGTATTCCCGTAACTCCCCCGGTACTTCGAAAAATACTTGAATCACTCGGAACCTTTCCGATGTCCGAATATAGTTGACCAATATATCGATCTTTACGTCTCGACCATTTCGAGACTCCTCGTCATGTCCCCGATCTCATCCGGGACTCCGAACTACCTTCGGTACATCAAAACACATAAACTCATAATACCGATCATCACCGAACGTTTAAGCGTGCGGACCCTACGGGTTCGAGAACTATGTAGACATGACCGAGACACGTCTCCGGTCAATAACCAACAACGGAACCTGGATGCTCATATTGGTTGCTACATATTCTACGAAGATCTTTATCGGTCAAACCGCATAACAACGTACGTTGTTCCCTTTGTCATCGATATGTTACTTGCCCGAGATTCGATCGTCGATATCTCAATACCTAGCTCAATCTCGTTACCGGCAAGTCTCTTTACTTGTTCCGTAATGCATCATCCCGCAGCTAACTCATTAGTCACATTGCTTGCAAGGCTTATAGTGATGTGCATTACCGAGAGGGCCCAGAGATACCTCTCCGACAATCGGAGTGACAAATCCTAATCTCGATCTATGCCAACTCAACAAGTACCTTCGGAGACACCTGTAGAGCACCTTTACAATCACCCAGTTACGTTGTGACGTTTGGTAGCACACAAAGTGTTCCTCCGGTATTCGGGAGTTGCATAATCTCATAGTCATAGGAACATGTATAAGTCATGTAGAAAGCAATAGCAATAAAACTAAATGATCATAATGCTAAGCTAACGGATGGGTCTTGTCCATCACATCATTCTCTAATGATGTGATCCCATTCATCAAATGACAACACATGTCTATGGTCAGGAAACATAACCATCTTTGATCAACGAGCTAGTCAAGTAGAGGCATACTAGGGACACTCTGTTTTGTCTATGCATTCACACATGTACTAAGTTTCCGGTTAATACAATTCTAACATTAATAATAAACATTTGTCATGATATAAGGAAATTTGAATAACAACTTTATTATTGCCTCTAGGGCATATTTCCTCCAGTCTCCCACTTGCACTAGAGTCAATAATCTAGTTCACATCGCCATGTGATTTAACACCAATAGTCCACATCATCATGCGATTAACACCCATAGTTCACATCACCATGTGACCAAACACTCAAAGGGTTTACTAGAGTCAATAATCTAGTTCACATTGCAATGTGATTAACACCCAAAGAGTAATAAGGTATGATCATGTTTTGCCTGTGAGAGAAATTTTAGTCTACGGGTCTGCAACATTCAGATCCGTATGTATTTTGCAAATTTCTATGTCTACAATGCTCTCCACGGAGCTACTTTAGCTAATTGCTCCCACTTTCAATATGTATCCGGATTGTGACTTAGAGTCATCCAGATCGGTGTCAAAGCTTGCATCGACCTAACTCTTTACGACGAATTCTTTATTACCTCCATAACCGAGAAATATTTTCTTAGTCCTCTAAGGATAATTTTGACCGCTGTCCAACGATCTACTCCTAGATCAAAATTGTACTCCCTTGCCAAACTCAGGGCAGGGTATACAATAGGTCTGGTATACAGCATGGCATACTTTATAGAATCTATGGCTGAGGCATAGGGAATGACTTTCATTCTCTCTCTATCTTCTGCCGTGGTCGGGCTTTGAGTCTTACCCAACTTCACACCTTGCAACACAGGCAAGAACTCTTTCTTTGGCTGTTCCATTTTGAACTACTTCAAAAACTTGTCAAGGTATGTACTCATTGAAAAACTTATCAAGCGTCTTGATCTATCTCTATAGATCTTGATGCTTAATATGTAAGCAGCTTCACCGAGGTCTTTCTTTGAAATACTCCTTTCAAACATTCCTTTATGCTTTCCAGAAAATTCTACATCATTTCCGATTAACAATATGTCATTCACATATACTTATCAGAAATTATGTAGTGCTCCCACTCACTTTCTTGTAAGTACAGGGTGCACCGCAAGTCTGTATAAAACTATATGCTTTGATCAACTTATCAAAGCGTATATTCCAACTCCGAGATGCTTGCACCAGTCCATAGATGGATCGCTGGAGCTTTCATATTTTATTAGCGCCTTTAGGATTGACAAAACCTTCTGGTTGCATCATATACAACTCTTCTTTAATAAATCCATTAAGGAATACAATTTTGTTTATCCATTTGCCAGATTTCATAAAATGTGGCAATTGCTAACATGATTCGGACACACTTAAGCATCGCTACGAGTGAGAAAATCTCATCATAGTCAACACCTTGAACTTTGTCAAAAACCCTTTTCGACAAGTCTAGCTTTTGTAGATAGTAACACTACTATCAGCGTCCGTCTTCCTCTTGAAGATCCATTTATTTTCTATGGCTTGCCGATCATCAGGCAAGTCAACCAAAGTCCACATTTTGTTCAGATACATGGATCCCATCTCAGATTTCATGGCCTCAAGCCATTTCGCGGAATCTGGGCTCATCATCGCTTCCTCATAGTTCGTAGGTTCGTCATGGTCAAGTAACATGACCTCCAGAACAGGATTACCGTACCACTCTGGTGCGGATCTCACTCTGGTTGACCTACGAGGTTCGGTAGTAACTTGATCTGAAGTTACATGATCATCATCATTAGCTTCCTCACTAATTGGTGTAGAAGTCACAGGAACTGATTTCTGTGATGAACTACTTTCCAATAAGGGAGCAGGTACAGTTACCTCATCAAGTTCTACTTTCCTCCCACTCACTTCTTTCGAGAGAAACTCCTTCTCTAGAAAGGATCCATTCTTAGCAAATGTCTTGCCTTCGGATCTGTGATAGAAGGTGTACCCAACAGTCTCCTTTGGGTATCCTATGAAGACACATTTCTCCGATTTGGGTTTGAGCTTATCAGGATGAAACTTTTTTCACATAAGCATCGCAACCCCAAACTTTAAGAAACGACAACTTTGGTTTCTTGCCAAACCACAGTTCATATGGTGTCGTCTCAACGGATTTAGATGGTGCCCTATTTAACGTGAATGCAACTGTCTCTAATGCATAACCTCAAAACGATAGTGGTAAATTGGTAAGAGACATCATAGATTGCACCGTATCTAATAAAGTACGGTTACGATGTTCGGACACACCATTACGCTGTGGTGTACAGGTGGCATGAGTTGCGAAACTATTCCGCATTGTTTTAAATGAAGACCAAACTTGTAACTCAAATATTCTCCTCCACGATCAGATCATAGAAACTTTATTTTCTTGTTACGATGATTTTCCACTTCACTCTGAAATTATATGAACTTTTCAATTGTTTCAGACTTATGTTTCATCAAGTAGATATACCCATATCTGCTCAAATCATCTGTGAAGGTCAGAAAATAATGATACCCGCCGCGAGCCTCAACACTCATCGGATCGCATACATCAGTATGTATTATTTCCAATAAGTCAGTTGTTCGCTCCATTGTTCCGGAGAACGGAGTCTTAGTCATCTTGCCCATAAGGCATGGTTCGCAAGCATCAAGTGATTCATAATCAAGTGATTCCAAAATCCCATCAGCATGGAGTTTCTTCATGCGCTTTACACCAATATGACCTAAACGGCAGTGCCACAAATAAGTTGCACTATCATTATTTACTTTGCATCTTTTGGCTTCAATATTATGAATATGTGTATCACTATGATCGAGATCCAACAAACCATTTTCATTGGGTGTATGACCATAGAAGGTTTTATTCATGTAAACAGAACAACAATTGTTCTCTAACTTAAATGAATAACCATATTGCTATAAACATGATCAAATCATATTCATGCTCAACGCAAACACCAAATAACACTTATTTAGGTTCAACACTAATCCCGAAAGTATAGGGAGTGTGCGATGATGATCATATCAATCTTGGAACCACTTCCAACACACATCGTCACTTCACCCTTAACTAGTCTCTGTTCATTCTGCAACTCCCGCTTTGAGTTACTAATCTTAGCAACTGAACTAGTATCAAATACTGAGGGGTTGCTATAAACACTAGTAAAGTACACATCAATAACATGTATATTAAATATACCTTTGTTCACGTTGCCATCCTTCTTATCCGCCAAATACATGGGGCAGTTTCGCTTCCAGTGACCAGTCCCTTTGCAGTAGAAGCACTCAGTCTCAGGCTTAGGTCTAGACTTGGGTTTCTTCACTTGAGCAGCAACTTGCTTGCCGTTCTTCTTGAAGTTCCCCTTCTTCCCTTTGCCATTTTTTTGAAACTAGTGGTCTTGTCAACCATGAACACTTGATGCTTTTCTTGATTTCTACCTTCGTCGATTTCAACATCACGAAGATCTTGGGAATCATTTCCGTTATCCCTTGCATATTATAGTTCATCACGAAGTTCTAGTAACTTGGTGATAGTGACTAGAGAACTCTGTCAATCACTATCTTATCTGGAAGATTAACTCCCACTTGATTCAAGTGATTGTAGTACTCAGACATTTTGGGCACATGCTCACTAGCTGAGCAATTCTCCTCCATCTTGTAGGCAAAGTACTTGTCAAAGGTATCATACCTTTCGACACGGGCATGAGTCTGAAATACTAATTTCAACTCTTGGAACATCTCATATGCTCCGTGGCGTTTCAAAAACGTCTTTGAAGCCCCGATTCTAAGCCGTAAAGCATGGTGCACTAAACTATCAAGTAGTCATCATATCGAGCTTGCCAAACATTCATAACGTCTGTATTTGCTCCTGCAATCAGTCTGTCACCTAGCGATGCATCAAGGACATAATTCTTCTGTGCAGCAATGAGGATAATCCTCAGATCACGGATCCAATCCACATCATTGCTACTAACATCTTTCAACTTAGTTTTCTCTAGGAACATATCAAAAGTAAATCAGGGGAGCTAAACGCGAGCTATTGATCTACAACATAGATATGCTAATACTACCAGGACTAAGTTCATGATAAATTAAAGTTCAATTAATCATATTACTTAAGAACTCCCACTTAGATAGACATCCCTCTAATCATCTAAGTGATCATGTGATCCATATCAACTAAACCATAACCGATCATCACGTGAGATGGAGTAGTTTTCAATGGTGAACATCACTATGTTGATCATACCTACTATATGATTCATGCTCGACCTTTCGGTCGCAGTGTTCCGAGGCCATATCTGCATATGCTAGGCTCGTCAAGTTTAACCCGAGTATTCTGCGTGTGGAAAACTGTCTTACACCCGTTGTAGATGAACGTTGAGCTTATCACACCCGATAATCACGTGGTGTCTCGGCACGACGAACTTTGGCAACGGTGCATACTCAGGGAGAACACTTTTACCTTGAAATTTAGTGAGAGATCATCTTATAATGCTACCGTCAAACAAAGCAAAATAAGATGCATAAAGGATAAACATCACATGCAATCAATATAAGTGATATGACATGGCCATCATCATCTTGTGCCTTTGATCTCCATCTCCAAAGCACCTTCATGATCACCATCGTCACCGGCGCGACACCTTGATCTCCATCGTAGCATCGTTGTCGTCTCACCAACTATTGCTTCTACGACTATCGCTACCGCTTAGTGATAAAGTAAAGCAATTACAGGGCGATTGCATTGCATACAATAAAGCGACAACCATATGGCTCCTGCCAGTTGCCGATAATTCCGTTACAAAACATGATCATCTCATACAATAAATATAGCATCATGCCTTGACCATATCACATCACAACATGCCCTGCAAAAGCAAGTTAGACGTCCTCTACTTTGTTGTTGCAAGTTTTACGTGGCTGCTACGGGTTGAGCAAGAACCGTTCTTACCTACGCATTAAAACCACAACGATATTTTGTCAAGTTAGTGATGTTTTAACCTTCACAAGGACCGGGCGTAGCCACACTCGGTTCAACTAAAGTTGGATAAACTGACACCCGCCAGCCACCTGTGTGCAAAGCACGTCGGTAGAACCAGTCTCGCGTAAGAGTACGCGTAATGTCGGTGCGGGCCGCTTCATCCAACAATACCGCCAAACCAAAGTATGACATGCTGGTAAGCAGTATGACTTGTATCGCCCACAACTCACTTGTGTTCTACTCGTGCATATAACATCTACGCATAAACCTGGCTCGGATGCCACTGTTTGGGGAACGTAGTAATTTGAAAATTTTCCTACGCACACGCAAGATCATGGTGATGCATAGCAACGAGAGGGGAGAGTGTCGTCTATGTACCCCCGTAGACCGTAAGTGGAAGCGTTATGACAACGCGGTTGATGTAGTCGTACGTCTTCACGATCGACCGATCCTCAGTATCGAACATACTGCACCTCCGCGTTCAGCACACGTTCAGTTCAGTGACGTCCCGCGAACTCACGATCCAGTAGAGCTTCGTCAGCACGACGACGTGGTGACGGTGTTGAGGAAGCTACCGACGCAGGGCTTCGCCTAAGCACCGCTACGATATGACCGAGGTGGATTATGGTGGAGGGGGGCACCGCACACGGCTAAGAGAGATCAATGATCAACTTGTGTGTCTTGGGGTGCCCCTGCCCCCGTATATAAAGGAGCAAGGGGGGAGGCCGGCCGGCCCTTGCAGGGCGCGCCAGGAGGAGGAGTCCTCCTCCTAGTGGGAGTAGGACTCCCCTTTCCTAGTCCCACTAGGAGGGGGAAGGAAGGAGAGGGGGAGGAGAAGGAAAGAGGGGGCGCAGCCCCTCCCCTAGTCCAATTCGGACTAGGCATATGGGGGGCGCGCGGCCAGCCCTTGTGGCTTCTCCTCTTTTTCCCCTAAAGCCCATTAAGGCCCATATGTACTCCCGTATTCCCGTAACTCCCCCGGTACTCCGAAAAATACCCGAATCACTCGGAACCTTTCCGATGTCCGAATATAGTTGTCCAATATATCTTTACGTCTCGACCATTTCAAGACTCCTCGTCATGTCCCCGATCTCATCCGGGACTCCGAACTACCTTCTGTACATCAAAACACATAAACTCATAATACCGATCGTCACCGAACGTTTAAGCGTGCGGACCCGGGTTCGAGAACTATGTAGACATGACCGAGACACGTCTCCGGTCAATAACCAAAAATGGAACCTGGATGCTCATATTGGTTCCTACATATTCTACGAAGATCTTTATCGGTCAAACCGCATAACAACATACATTGTTCCCTTTGTCATCGGTATGTTACTTGCCCGAGATTCGATCATCGGTATCTCAATACCTAGCTCAATCTCATTACCGGCAAGTCTCTTTACTCGTTCCATAATGCATCATCCCGCAACTAACTCATTAGTCACATTGCTTGCAAGGCTTATAGTGATGTGCATTACCAAGAGGGCCCAGAGATACCTCTCCGACAATCGGAGTGACAAATCCTAATCTCGATCTATGCCAACTCAACAAGTACCTTCGGAGACACCTGTAGAGCACCTTTATAATCACCCAGTTATGTTGTGACGTTTGGTAGCACACAATGTGTTCCTCCGGTATTCGGGAGTTGCATAATCTCATAGTCACAGGAACATGTATAAGTCATGAAGAAAGCAATAGCAACATACTAAACGATCAAGTGCTAAGCTAAAGGACATGTCAATCACATCATTCTCTAATGATGTGGTCCCGTTAATCAAATAACAACTCATGTCTATGGCTAGGAAACTTAACCATCTTTGATTCAACGAGCTAGTCAAGTAGAGGCATACTAGTGACACTCTGTTTCTCTATGTATTCACACATGGATTATGTTTCCGGTTAATACAATTCTAGCATGAATAATAAACAATTATCATGAAATAAGGAAATAAATAATAACTTTATTATTGCCTCTAGGGCATATTTCCTTCAAAACCCCCACCTCCGGCTGCGTCCTCGAAAAGGTTCCTGGTGAGCTATCTCGATTTCATGCTAGGACTTAAATCAGATAATGCAACTATCAGGGAAAGGGTAAGACTCCTATTACTGCACCAGTGGTGAGCCCTAAAGATTCCTCGCATATTGGTGATGGAAATTGCCGGATGCTGGTTGGGTCAAGTTAAACATAGATGGATCGGTTGATGAAAATGGTAGTGCTGGTGCTGGCATGGTCCTTAGGGATGACAGGGTCCTATTATTTTTTCATCATGTCGAGCGCTTTTATCTTGCAGAGATGTGTTGTAAGCTGAGCTTTGTGCGTGCATGGAAGGTCTATCTTTGGCGATCCAATGCACCAAGCTACCAATTATTGTGGAAATGGACTCTATGGTTGCCATGAAGATGATTCAGGCGCGTGGATAGATCCTTATATTCAGCCATCGTAAGATAGATTCAGTATCTTTTGAGTCTTTGTAGATCTTGTATTACTTTTGCTAGCCGTTCTCATAATAAGGTTAGCGACAGTCTAGCGTCTTTTGCAAGGATTGAATGTAGGATTATGACTTGGTTTGGTTCCGGACCTTCAGTAGCTGTAGAGCTAGCCATCGCTGATTGTAACTCTTTTTTTTCTGAGTAATACAAGTCTTCTACCCGCAAAAAAATGAGGTTATGATAATCTACGGCTGACAAATCATTCTGTTTGGCCAACCTAAGTGCATCCAGATTTACCTCAGTAGGTAAAACAACCTCTTGCCCATATACTAATCCATATGGTGTCACTTTTGTAGCACCATGTTGAGATATTCAGTGAGCCCATAATACTTCATGCAACACCTCATGCCACCTTTTTGGATGTTCCTCTATTTTCTTTTTGATAAGCTTAATCAAAATCTTGTTACTAGACTTGGCCTGACCATTGGCCTGAGCATAATATGGTGATGAATTCAAGAGCTTAATCTTAAGTGATTCGGCAAATTCACGTACCTGATGTGACGTAAAAGATGAACCTTGATCTGTGGTTAAAGTTTGTGGTATGCCGAATCGATAAATAATATGCTCCAAAATAAATTTAACCACCCCCTTGTGAGTCATATTTTTAAGAGGAACAACTTCTGTCCACTTTGTAAAATAATCGGTAGCTACCAAAACAAAACGATGACCTTTGGATGACTTAGGATGTATTTGGATGATAAAATTGAAGGAAATATGCCCTAGAGGCAATAATAAAGTTGTTATTTATATTTCCTTATATCATGATAAATGTTTATTATTCATGCTATAATTGTATTAACCGGAAACTTAGTACGTGTGTGAATACATAGACAAACAGAGTGTTCCTAATATGCCTGTACTAGACTAGCTCGTTAATCAAAGATGATTAAGTTTCCTAGCCATAGACATGTGTTGTCATTTGATGAACAGGATCACATCATTAGAGAATGATGTGATGGACAAGACCCATCTGTTAGCTTAGCACTATGATCGTTTAGTTTATTGGTATTGCTTTCTTCATGACTTATACATGTTCCTATGACTATGAGATTATGCAACTCCCGAATACCGGAGGAACACTTTGTGTGCTATCAAACATCACAACGTAACTGGGTGATTATAAAGATGCTCTACATGTGTCTCCGATGGTGTTTGTCGAGTTGGCATAGATCGAGATTAGGATTTGTCACTCCGATTGTCGGAGAGGTATCTCTGGGCCCTCTCGGTAATGCACATCACTATAAGCCTTGCAAGGAATGTTACTAATGAGTTAGTTGCGGAATGATGCATTACGGAACAAGTAAAGAGCCTTGCCGGTAACGAGATTGAACTAGGTATGATGATACCGATGATCGAATCTCGGGCAAGTAACATGCCGACGACAAAGGGAACAACGTATGTTGTTATGCGGTTTGACCGATAAAGATCTTCGTAGAATATGTACGAGCCAATATGAGCATCCAGGTTCCTCTATTTGTTATTGACCGGAGATGTGTCTCGGTCATGTCTACATAGTTCTCGAACCCGTAGGGTCCGCACGCTTAACGTTCGATGACGATTTGTATTATGAGTTATGTGATTTGATGAACCGAAGTTTGTTCGGAGTCCCGGATGAGATCACGGACATGACGAGGAGTCTCGAAATGGTCAAGACATAAAGATTGATATATTGGAAGGCTATATTCGGACATCGGAATGGTTTCGGAGAAGTTCGGGTATTTTCCGGAGTACCGGGAGGTTACCGGAACCCCCCCAGGGAGTTGATGGGCCTTAGTGGGCCTTGATGTCAATTGAAGCTATGTCAGTATTTCCCCAAAGAGGAAGGGATGATGCATCACAGTGGCGGTAGGTATTTCCCTCAGAAATGAAACCAAGGTTATCGAACCAGTAGGAGGACCAAGCAACACAACCTAAACAACCCCTGCACACAAATAACAACACCTCACAACCCAACGTGTTAAAGGGGTTGTCAATCCCTTTCGGGGTACGGCGCCAGAAATTGCGTGATGACGGGGTAAAGTTGTAATAGATGGAATAAATAGATCACAAATAAAATAAAGTGGAGCAAAGTATTTTTGTATTTTTGGTTTAATAGATCTGAAAAAGAGCAAATAAAATAGATCGCAAAGCAAATATATGAGAAATAAGACCCGGGGGCCGTAGGTTTCACTAGTGGCTTCTCTCGAGAAAGATAGCAAACAGTGGGTAAACAAATTACTGTTGGGCAATTGATAGAACTTCACATAATTATGACGTTATCCAGGCAATGATCATTACATAGGCATCACGTCCAAGATTAGTAGACCGACTCCTGCCTGCATCTACTACTATTACTCTACACATCGACCGCTATCCAGCATGCATCTAGTGTATTAAGTTCATGGAAAAACTAAGTAATGCAATAAGAACGATGACATGATGTAGACAAGATCCGTTTATCCATATGGCGGTAGATATATATCTCGTCTTTTTATCCTTAGTAGCAACGATACATACGTGTCGGTTCCCTTTCTGTCACTGGGATCAAGCACCGTAAGATCAAACCCACCATCGGGCAACTCTTCCCATTGCAAGATAAATAGATCAAGTTGGCCAAACAAAACCCAAATATCGGAGAAGAAATAGGAGGCTATAAGAGATCATGCATATAAGAGATCAAAGAAACTCAAATAACTTTCATGGATATAAAAAGATATAACTGATCATAAACTTGAAGTTCATCAGATCCCAACAAACACACCGCAAAAGAGTTACATCATATGGATCTCCAAGAGACCATTGTATTGAGAATTCAGCGAGAGAGAGAAAGCTATCTAGCTACTAACTACGGACCCGAAGGTCTACAAAGAACTACTCACGCATCATCGGAGAGGCACCAATGGAAGTGGTGAACCCCTCCATGATAGTGTCTAGATTGGATCTGGTAGTTCTGGACTCTGCGGCGGCTGGATGAATATTTCGTCGATGCTTCTAGGGTTCTGGGATTTTTGGGGTATTTATAGAGCAAAGAGGCGGTCTGGGGGGTACCTATTGGGGAACGCAGTAATTTCAGAAAAATCCCTACGCACACGCAAGATCCATCTAGGTGATGCATAGCAACGAGAGGGGAGAGTGTTGTCCACGTACCCTCGTAGACCGCGGAAGCGTTATGCCAACGCGGTTGATGTAGTCGTACGTCTTCACGATCCGACCGATCCTAATACCGCAAGTACGGCACCTCCGTGATCTGCACACGTTCACCTCGGTGACATCCCATGAACTCTAGATCCAGCTGAGTGTCGAGGAAGAGCTTCGTCAGCACGACGGCGTGATGACGGTGATGATGAAGTTACCGACGCAGGGCTTCGCCTAAGCACTACAACAATATGACCGAGGTGGAATCTGTGGAGGGGGGCACCGCACACGGCTAAGATAACTGTCTACTTGTGTGTCTATGGGGTGCCCCCCACCCCCGTATATAAAGGAGTGGAGTAGGGGGAGGGCCGGCCCTCTATGTCGTGCCCCAAGGGGAGTCCTACCCCCCCTTCCCTAGTTGGATTAGGAGAGGAAGGAAGGGGGAGAGAGGGGCAAGGAAAGGGGGGGGGGATAGGCCCCCACCCAATTCGGATTGGGCTTGGGGTGGGGGGGGCACCCCCTCCTAGGCTCCCTTCTCCTCTCTCCCACTATGGCCCAATAAGGCCCATATACTTCCCGGGGGTTCCGGTAACGTCCCGGTACTCCGGTAAATACCCGAACTCACCCGGAACCATTCCGATGTCCAAACATAGCCATCCAATATATCGATCTTTATGTCTTGACCATTTCGAGACTCCTTGTCATGTCTGTGATCAAATCCGGGACTCCGAACAACCTTCGGTACATTAAAACACATAAACTCATAATACCGATTGTCACCGAACGTTAAACGTGCGGAGCCTACGGGTTCGAGAACTATGTAGACATGACCAAGACTCATCTCCGGTCAATAACCAATAGCGGAACCTGGATGCTCATATTGGTTCCTACATATTCTACAAAGATCTTTATCGGTCAAACCGTATAACAACATACGTTGTTCCCTTTGTCATCAGTATGTTACTTGCCCGAGATTCGATCGTCGGTATCTCAATACCTAGTTCAATCTCATTACTGGCAAGTCTCTTTACTCGTTCCGTAATGCATCATCGCACAGCTAACTCATTAGTCACATTGCTTGGAAGGCTTATAGTGATGTGCATTACCGAGAGGGCCCAGAGATACCTCTCAGTAACACGGAGTGACAAATCCTAATCTCGATCTATGCCAACCCAACAAACACCATCGGAGACACCTGTAGAGCATCTTTATAATCACCCAGTTACGTTGTGATGTTTGATAGCACACAAAGTGTTCCTCCGGTATTTGGGAGTTGCATAATCTCCTAGTCATAGGAACATGTATAAGTCATGAAGAAAGCAATAGTAACAAACTAAACGATCAAGTGCTAAGCTAACGGAATGGGTCAAGTCAATCACTGAAGGAAATATGGCCTAGAGGCAATAATTAAGTTGTTATTTATATTTCCTTATATCATGATAAATGTTTATTATTCATGCTAGAATTGTATTAACCGGAAACTTAGTACACGTGTGAATACATAGACAAACAGAGTGTCACTAATATGCCTCTACTTGACTAGCTCGTTGAATCAAAGATGGTTAAGTTTCCTAGCCATAGACATGAGTTGTCATTTGATTAACGGGATCACATCATTAGAGAATGATGTGATTGACTTGACCCATTCTGTTAGCTTAGAATTTGATCGTTTAGTATATTGCTATTGTTTTCTTCATGACTTATACATGTTCCTATGACTATGAGATTATGCAACTCCCGAATACCGGAGGAACACTTTGTGTGCTACCAAACGTCACAACGTAACTAGGTGATTATAAAGGTGCTCTACAGGTGTCTCTGATGGTACTTGTTGAGCTGGCATAGATCGAGATTAGGATTTGTCACTCCGATTGTCGGAGAGGTATCTCTGGGCCCTCTCGGTAATACACATCACTATAAGCCTTGCAAGCAATGTGACTAATGAGTTAGTTGCAGGATGATGCATTACGAAACGAGTAAAGAGACCTGCCGGTAACGAGATTGAACTAGGTATTGAGATACCGACGATTGAATCTCGGGCAAGTAACATACCGATGACAAAGGGAACAACGTATGTTGTTATACTGTTTGACCGATAGAGATCTTCGTAGAATATGTAGGAACCAATATGAGCATCCAGGTTCCGCTATTGGTTATTGGCCGGAGATGAGTCTCGGTCATGTCTACATAGTTCTCCAACCCATAGGGTCCGCACGCTTAACGTTCGGTGACGATCGGTATTATGAGTTTATGTGTTTTGATGTACTGAAGATAGTTCGGAGTCCCGGATGTGATCACGAACATGACGAGGAGTCTCGAAATGGTCGAGACATAAAGATTGATATATTGGAGGACTATATTCGAACACCGGATGAGTTTCAGGGGTCACCGGATATTTATCAGAGTGCGGGGGGTTATGGGAACCCCCGGGGGATCTAATGGGCCAACATGGGCCTTGTGGGAGAGAGAGGAGAGGGCCTAGGGCTGGCCGCGTGCCCCCCTTGGGAGTCCGAATTGGAGAAGGAGGGGGGGGCGCCCCCTCTTTCCTCCCTCTCTCCCTCTCCTTCCTTCCCCCCTTCCTCCTTCCTAGTTGGACTAGGAAAGGGGAGTCCTACTCCCACTAGGAGGAGGACTCCCCCCTCTCCTCGGCGCGCCTCAAGGCCGGCCAGCCTCCCCCTTGCTCCTTTATATACGGGGGCAGGGGGGCACCCTAGAACACACAAGTTGATTGTTCCAAGCCGTGTGCGGTGCCCCCCTCCACCATATTCCACCTCGGTCATATCGTTGCAGTGCTTAGGCGAAGCCCTGCGCCGGTAGCTTCATCATCACCGTCATCACGCCGTCGTGCTGACGAAACTCTCCCTTGACACTCTACTGGATCGTGAGTTCGTGGGACGTCACCGAGCTGAACGTGTGCAGATCACGGAGGTGCCGTACATTCGGTACTAGGATCGGTCGATCGTGAAGACGTACGACTACATCAACCGCGTAGTCATAACGCTTCCGCTTATGGTCTATGAGGGTACGTAGATAACACTCTCCCCTCTCGTTGCTATGCATCACCATGATCTTGCGTGTGCGTAGGATTTTTTTTGAAATTACTACCTTCCCCAACAATCACATCATTCTCTAATGATGTGATCCCATTAATCAAATGACAACTCATGTCTATGGCTAGGAAACTTAACCATCTTTGATTCAACGAGCTATTCAAGTAGAGGCATACTAGTGATACTCTGTTTGTCTATGTATTCACACATGTACTAAGTTTCCGGTTAATACAATTCTAGCATGAATAATAAACATTTATCATGATATAATGAAATATAAATAACAACTTAATTATTGCCTCTAGGCCATATTTCCTTCAGTGATTGACTTGACCCATTCCGTTAGCAACTAGAGTCAATAATCTAGATTACACAGTAATGATTCTAACACCCATGGAGTCTTGGTGCTGATCATGTATTGCTCGTGAGAGAGGCTTTGTCAACGGGTCTGCAACATTCAGATCCATATGTATCTTGCAAATCTCTATGTCTCCCTCCTTGACTTGATCGCGGATGGAGTTGAAGCATCTCTTGATGTGCTTGGTTCTCTTGTGAAATATGGATTCCTTTGCCAAGGCAATTGCACCAGTATTGTCACAAAAGATTTTCATTCGACCCGATGCCCTAGGTATGACACCTAGATCGGATATGAACTCCTTCATCCAGACTCCTTCATTTGCTGCTTCCTTAGCAGCTATGTACTCCGCTTCACACGTAGATCCCGCCATGACGCTTTGCTTAGAACTGCACCAACTTACAGCTCCATCGTTCAATATAAATACGTATCCGGTATGTGACTTAGAGTCATCCGGATCAGTGTCAAAGCTTGCATCGACGTAACCATTTACGATGAGCTCTTTGTCACCTCCATAAATGAGAAACATATCCTTAGTCCTTTTCAGGTATTTCAGGATGTTCTTGACCGCTGTCCAGTGATCCACTCCCAGATTACTTTGGTACCTCCCTGCTAAACTAATAGTAAGGCACACATCAGGTCTGGTACATAGCACTGCATACATGATAGAACCTATGGCTGAAGCATAGGGAATGACTTTCATTTTCTCTCTATCTTCTGCAGTGGTCGGGCATTGAGTCTGACTCAATTTCACACCTTGTAACACAGGCAAGAACCCTTTATTTGCTTGATTCATTTTGAACTTCTTCAAAACTTTATCAAGGTATGTGCTTTGTGAAAGTCCAATTAAGCGTCTTGATCTATCTCTATAGATCTTCATGCCCAATATATAAGCAGCTTCACCGAGGTCTTTCATTGAAAAACTCTTATTCAAGTATACTTTTATGCTATCCAAAAATTCTATATCATTTCCAATCAACAATATGTCATCCACATATAATATTAGAAATGCTACAGAGCTCCCACTCACTTTCTTGTAAATACAGGCTTCTCCAAAAGTCTGTATAAAACCGTATGCTTTGATCACACTATCAAAACGTTTATTCCAACTCCGAGGGGCTTGCACCAGTCCATAAATGGATCGCTGGAGCTTGCACACTTTGTTAGCACCCTTTGGATCGACAAAACCTTTTGGTTGCATCATATACAACTCTTCTTCCAGAAATCCATTCAGGAATGCAGTTTTGACGTCCATTTGCCAAATTTCATAATCATAAAATGCGGCAATTGTTAACATGATTTGAACAAACTTAAGCATCACTACGGGTGAGAAAGTCTCATCGTAGTAAACTCCTTGAACTTGTCGAAAACCTTTTGCAACAAGTCGAGCTTTGTAGACAGTAACATTACCGTCAGCGTCGGTCTTCTTCTTGAAGATCCATTTATTTTCTATGGCTTTCCGATCATCGGACAAGTCAACCAAAGTCCACACTTTGTTCTCATACATGGATCCCATCTCAGATTTCATGGCCTCAAGACATTTTGCGGAATCTGGGCTCATCATCGCTTCCTCTTAGTTCGTAGGTTCGTCATGGTCAACTAAGATGACCTCCAGAACCGGATTACCGTACCACTCTGGTGCGGATGTTACTTTGGTTGAGCTACGAGGTTCAATAGTAACTTGATCTGAAGTTACATGATCATCATCATTAGCTTCCTCACTAATTGGTGTAGAAGTCACAGGAACTGATTTCTGTGATGAACTACTTTTTAATAAGGGAGCAGGTACAGTTACCTCATCAAGTTCTACTTTCCTCCCACTCACTTCTTTCGAGAGAAACTCCTTCTCTAGAAAGGATCCATTCTTCGCAACCAATGTCTTGCCTTCGGATCTGTGATAGAAGGTGTACCCAACAGTCTCATTTGGGTATCCTATGAAGACACATTTCTCCGATTTGGGTTCGAGCTTATCAGGTTGAAGCTTTTTCACATAAGCAGCGCAGCCCCAAACTTTAAGAAACGACAACTTGGGTTTCTTGCCAAACCACAGTTCATAAGGTCTCGTCTCAACGGATTTAGATTGTGCCCTATTTAACGTGAATGCAGCTGTCTCTAAAGCATAACCCCAAAACGGTAGTGGTAAATCAGTAAGAGACATCATAGATCGCACCATATGTAATAAAGTGCGGTTACGACGTTCGGACACACCATTACGCTGTGGCGTTCCATGTGGCGTGAGTTGCGAAACTATTCTGCATTGTTTCAAATGAAGACCAAACTCGTAACTCAAATATTCTCCTCCATGATCAGATCGCAGAAACTTTATTTTCTTGTTATGACGATTTTCCACTTCACTCTGAAAGTCTTTGAACTTTTGAAATATTTCAGACTTATGTTTCATCAAGTAGATATACCCATATCTACTCAAATCATCTGTGTAGGTCAGAAAATAACGATACCCGCCGCGAGCTTCGACATTCATTGGACCGCATACATCAGTATGTATTATTTCCAATAAATCTGTTGCTCGCTCCATTGTTCCGGAGAACGGAGTTTTAGTCATCTTGCCCATGAGGCATGGTTCACAAGTACTAAGTGATTCATAATCAAGTGATTCCAAAAGTCCATCAGAATGGAGTTTCTTCATGTGCTTTACACCAATATGACCCAAACGACAGTGCCACAAATAAGTTGCACTATCATTATCAACTCTGCATCTTTTGCTTCCATATTATGAGTATGTGTGTCACTACTATCGAGATTCAACAAAAATAGACCACTCTTCAAGGGTGCATGACCATAAAAGATATTACTCATATAAATAGAACAACCATTATTCTCATATTTAAATGAATAACCGTCTCGCATCAAGCAAGATCCATATATAATATTCATGCTTAACGCTGGGACCAAATAACAATTATTCAGGTCTAAAACTAATCCCGAAGGTAGATGTAGAGGTAGTGTGCCGACGGTAATCACATCGACTTTGGAACCATTTCCCACGCGCATCGTCACCTCGTCCTTAGCCAATCTTTGCTTAATATAATCCGTAGTCCCTATTTTGAGTTGCAAATATTAGCAACAGAACTAGTATCAAATACCCAGGTACTACTGCGAGTATTAGTAAGGTACACATCAATAACATGTATATCACATATACCTTTGTTCACCTTGCCATCCTTCTTATCCGCCAAATACTTTGGGCAGTTCCGCTTCCAGTGACCAGTCCCTTTGCAGTAGAAGCACTCAGTCTCAGGCTTAGGTCCAGACTTGGGCTTCTTCACTTGAGCAGCAATTTACTTGCCGTTCTTCTTGAAGTTCCCCTTCTTCCCTTTACCCTTTTTCTTGAAACTGGTGGTCTTGTTGACCATCAACACTTGATGCTCCTTCTTGATTTCTACCTCCGCAGCCTTTAGCATTGCGAAGAGCTCGGGAATCGTCTTATCCATCCCTTTCATGTTATTGTTCATCACGAAGCTTTTGTAGCTTGGTGGCAGTGATTGAAGAACTCTATCAATGACACTATCAACCGAAAGATTAACTCCCAGCTGAGTCAAGTGATTATGATACCCAGACATTTTGAGTATATGCTCACTGACAGAACTATTCTCCTCCATTTTGCAGCTATAGAACTTATTGGAGACTTCATATCTCTCAATCCGGGCATTTGCTTGAAATATTAACTTCAACTCCTGGAACATCTCATATGCTCCATGACGTTCAAAACGTCGTTGAAGTCCCGGCTCTAAGCTTTAAAACATGGCACACTGAACTATCGAGTAGTCATCAGCTTTGCTCTGCCAGGCGTTCACAACGTCCGGCGTTGCTCCTGCAGCGGGTCTTGCACCTAGCGGTGCTTCCAGGATGTAATTCTTTTGTGCAACAATGAGGATAATCCTCAAGTTACGGACCCAGTCCGTGTAGTTGCTACCATCATCTTTCAACTTAGCTTTCTCTAGGAACACATTAAAATTCAAAGTAACAGTAGCACGGGCCATTGATCTACAACAACATAGACATGCAAAATACTATCAGGTACTAAGTTCATGATAAATTAAAGTTCAATTAATAATATTACTTAAGAACTCCCACTTAGAAAGACATCCCTCTAATCATCTAAGTGATCACGTTATCCAAATCAACTAAACCATGTCCGATCATCACGTGAGATGGAGTAGTTTTCAATGGTGAACATCACTATGTTGATCATATCTACTATATGATTCACGCTCGACCTTTCGGTCTCAGTGTTCCGAGGTCATATCTGCATATGCTAGGCTAGTCAAGTTTAACCCGAGTATTCTGCGTGTGCAAAACTGGCTTGCACCCGTTGTATGTGAACGTAGAGCTTATCACACCCGATCATCATGTGGTGTCTCGGCACGATGAACTTTCGCAACGGTGCTTACTCAGGGAGAACACTTGTACCTTGAAATTTAGTGAGAGATCATCTTATAATGCTACCACCAAACTAAGCAAAATAAGATGCATAAAGGATAAACATCACATGCAATCAATATAAGTGATATGATATGGCCATCATCATCTTGTGCCTTTGATCTCCATCTCCAAAGCACCGTCATGATCACCATCGTCACCGGCGCGACACCTTGATCTCCATCGTAGCATCGTTGTCGTCTCGCCAACTATTGCTTCTACGACTATCGCTACCGCTTAGTGATAAAGTAAAGCAATTACATGGCGATTGCATTTCATACAATAAAGCGACAACCATATGGCTCCTACCAGTTGCCGATAACTGTGTTACAAAACATGATCATCTCATACAATAAATATAGCATCATGCCTTGACCATATCACATCACAACATGCCCTGCAAAAACAAGTTAGATGTCCTCTACTTTGTTGTTGCAAGTTTTACGTGGCTGCTACGGGCTGAGCAAGAACCGTTCTTACCTACGCATCAAAACCACAACGATTTTTCGTCAAGTGTGTTGTTTTAACCTTCAACAAGGACTGGGCTAGTCACACTCGATTCAACTAAAGTTGGAGAAACTGACACCCGCCAGCCACCTGTGTGCAAAGCACGTCGGTAGAACCAGTCTCGCGTAAGCGCACGCTTAATGTCGGTCCGGGCCGCTTCATCCAACAATACCGTCGAATCAAAGTATGACATGCTGGTAAGCAGTATGACTATTATCGCCCACAACTCTTTGTGTTCTACTCGTGCATATAACATCTACGCATAGACCTGGCTCGGATGCCACTGTTGGGAGACGCAGTAATTTCAAAAAAATCCCTACGCACGCGCAAGATCCATCTAGGTGATGCATAGCAACGAGAGGGG
Source organism: Triticum aestivum (assembly GCF_018294505.1). Lineage (NCBI taxonomy): Eukaryota > Viridiplantae > Streptophyta > Magnoliopsida > Poales > Poaceae > Triticum > Triticum aestivum. The sequence goes on from NC_057814.1 coordinate 546,851,405, forward strand.
AGAGTGTTGTCCACGTACCCTTGTAGACCGCAAGCGGAAGCATTATGACAACACGGTTGATGTAGTCGCACGTCTTCACGATCCGACCGATCCTAGTACCGAAAGTACGACACCTCCGCGAGCTGCACACGTTCAGCTCGATGACGTCCCACGAACTCTAGATCCAGCTGAGTGTCGAGGGAGAGCTTCTTCAGCACGACGGCGTGATGACGGTGATGATGAAGTTACCGATGCAGGGCTTCGCCTAAGCACTACAATGATATGACCGAGGTGGAATCTGTGGAGGGGGCACCGCACACGGCTAAGACAACTGTCAACTTGTGTGTCTATGGGGTGCCCCCCTCCCCCATATAAAAAGGAGTGGAGGAGGGGGAGGGCCGGCCCTCTATGGCGCGCCCCAACGGGAGTCCTACTCCCACTGGGGGTAGGATTCCCCCCTTCCCTAGTTGGATTAGGAAAGGAAGGAAGGTGGAGAGAGGGGGAAGGAAAGGCGGCCCGGCCCCCCACCCAATTCGGATTGGGCTTGGGGGGGGCCTCCTAGGCTCCCTTCTCCTCTCTCCCACTATGGCCCAATAAGGCCCATATACTTCCCGGGGGGGTTCCGGTAACCTCCCGGTACTCCGGTAAATGCCCGAACTCACCCGAAACCATTCCGATGTCCAAACATAGCCATCCAATATACCGATCTTTATGTCTCGACCATTTCGAGACTCCTCGTCATGTCCGTGATCAAATCCGGGACTCCGAACAACCTTCGGTACATCAAAACACATAAACTCATAATACTGATCGTCACCGAACGTTAAGCGTGCGGACCCTACGGGTTCGAGAACTATGTAGACATGACCGAGACTCATCTCCGGTGAATAACCAATAGCGGAACCTGGATCCTCATATTGGTTCCTACATATTCTACGAAGATCTTTATCAGTCAAACCGTATAACAATATACGTTGTTCCCTTTGTCATCGGTATGTTACTTGCCCGAGATCGATCGTTGGTATCTCAATACCTAGTTCAATCTCGTTACCGGCAAGTCTCTTTACTCGTTCCGTAATGAATTATCCCGCAACTAACTCATTAGTCAGATTGCTTGCAAGGCTTATAGTGATGTGCATTACCGAGAGGGCCCAGAGATACCTCTCCGTAACACGGAGTGACAAATCCTAATCTCGATCTAAGCCAACCCAACAAACACCATCAGAGACACCTGTAGAGCATCTTTATAATCACCCATTTACGTTGTGACGTTTGATAGCACACTAAGTGTTCCTCCGGTATTCGGGAGTTGCATAATCTCATAGTCATAGGAACATGTATAAGTCATGAAGAAAGCAATAGCAACAAACTAAATGATCAAGTGCTAAGCTAACGGAATGGGTCAAGTAAATCACATCATTCTCTAATGATGTGATCCCGTTAATCAAATGGCTAGGAAACTTAACCATCTTTGATTCAACGAGCTAGTCAAGTAGATGCATACTAGTGACACTCTGTTTGTCTATGTATTCACACATGTACTAAGTTTCCGGTTAATACAATTCTAGCATGAATAATAAACATTTATCATGATATAAGGAAATATAAATAACAACTTTATTATTGCCTCCAGGGCATATTTCCTTCAGTACCCGAGGCGGGCACAACCCACCAGGGCGCGCCAGGGCCTCCTGGCGCGCCCTGGTGGGTTGTCCCCTCCTCGGGACCCCCCAGGTGCAACTAGGGCCCATCTGCTTCCTTCTAGCCCATAAAAAAATCATCGTGGAGTTTCGTGGCATTTGGACTCCGTTTGATATTGATTTCCTGCGATGTAAAAAACATGGAAAAAAGCAACTGACACTTGGCAATATGTCAATAGGTTAGTACCAAAAAAGATATAAAATGACTATAAAATGATTATAAAACATCCAAGATTGATAATAAAACAACATGGAACAATAAAAAATTATAGATACGTTGGAGATGTATCAGCATCCCCAAGCTTAACTCCTACTCGTCCTCGAGTAGGTAAGTGATAAAAACAGAATTTTTGATGTGGAGTGCTATTCATCAAGTCATATCATATTTTTTCTTTATAGCATGGACATTTGGACTTTTATGTGATTCAAAGCAATAGTCTAGTTTTGACATCATAATTTAGATACTCAAGCATATCAACAAGCAACCATGTCAAAATATCAATGCTAAAACAAGTTATCTCTAGCCCATCATGCTCAAACATTGATCCATTCGTGAAACACACTCGAATATTAGCTACACCCAATACTTAAGTATGATCATATTGCCTCCTAGTTGGTGCTTTTGTAAGAGAAGATGGAGACTCAAATTCAAAAATAAAAATTGCATAAAGTAAAAGAAAGGCCCTTCAAAGAGGGAAGTAGGGATTTGTAGAGGTGCCAGAGCTCAAAGCGAAAAAATTAGAGATAAAAACATGTTGGGAGGTGCATCCATCCCACCAACGAAAACGACTTAGAGTTCCGGACACTTTCCATGCTAGACATGCCATAGGCGGTTCCGAAACAGAAAATAAAGTTTATTCCTTTTTCCACCATTACTTTCACTTTCCATGGCTAGCCATATCCACGGGTGCCCTCCATACCAACACTTTCCAAGGAATCTATTATTTGACAACATAAAGTAAATTCAGTTTTGCATTTCGGGACTGCGCATCCCTAAACCTTTGCCTTACTCTCGTGCAATGACAAGTGAATAAACACTCATCTTGAGAATAACACATCTAGCATGGAAAATATTAGCCACCCGTTACCGTTCTGCGAGCGAAACAAACACACAAAAGAGAAGTTTATTTTGAAAATTAGAGATGGCACATGCAAATTTGCTTAGAACGGCAAAAGAATATCGCATATAGGTAGATATACTGGACTCATGTGGCAAAACTGGTTTAAAGGGTTTTGGATGCACAAGTAGAGGTCATACTTAGTGCAAAATGAAGGCTAGCAAAAAGATTGAGAAGCGACCAACCAAGAAACAAATAATCTCATAAGCAAGCATTAAGCATAATTAACACCGAATAATGCACCAGAAGTAGGATATAATTTTCATTGCATGATTATTGACTTTCGTGCATGCATAGGGAATCACAAACCTTAACACCAATATTCTTACTAGAGCACAATTACTCATCAACATAACTCACATATCACATCATCATATCTCAAAACTATTACTAAGAATCAAGTTTATTTTGTCCAATGATCTTCATGACATTTTTTCTTTATCCTTCTTGGAAATCTATCACTTTGGGACTAATTTTCATGTGTTGCTTTTCATAAGCTCAAACAAATATAAGTGAAGATCATGAGCATAACAAATTTTCTTTCTCTCAAAATAATTTAAGTGAAGCAAGAGAGAATTTATTCAAAAAATTACTAACTCTCAAATAAATCTAAGTGAAGCAAGAGAGTATTTCTTCAAAAATAACAAAGCACACCGTGCTCAAAAAGATATAAGTGAAGCACTAGAGCAAGTGCTAGCTCATAAAAGATTTAAGTGAAGCACAGAGAGCAATTCTATAACAAGTCATGATATAATTTTGGCTCTCTCAAATAGGTGTGTCCAGCAAGGATTGATGACTTAAAACACAAAATAAAACAAGCAAAGACTCATATCATACAAGAGGCTCCAAGCAAAACACATATCATGTGACGAATAAAAATATAGTCTCGAGTAAAATACCGATAGTTGTTGGAAGAAAGCGGGGATGCCACTCGGGGGCATCCCCAAGCTTAGTTGGTTGCTCATTCTTGGATAATAGCTTGGGATGTCGGGTCATCCCCAAGCTTAGGCTCTTACACCCTTCCTTCATCCATCGTAAGATAACCCAAAACTTGAAAACTTCAATCACATAAAACTCAACAAAACCTTCGTGAGATCCGTTAGTATAAGAAAGCAAACTACTACTATAAGTGCTGTATCAAACCAATTCATAATTTGTTTTTGTATTATATCTACTGTATTCCAACATTTATATGGCAAAAACTTATCAAAGAAAACCATAGAGCCATCAAAATAAGCACACAACACAAAGAAAACAGAATCTGTCAAAACAGAACAGTCTGTAGTAATCTGACTTTAGAGAATACTTCTGGAAATCCAAAAATTCTACCAAATTATGAAGACCAGGGTAATTTGTATATTAATCTTCTGCAAAAAGAATCAGAGCAAAATCTCTTTTCTGTGATTTATGAAAATTATTTTTGTGAGCATAAAGTTTCTGTCTTTTTCAGCAAGATCAAACAACTATCACCCAAGAAGATCCTAAAGGCTTTACTTGGCACAAACACTAATTAAAACACAAAAAAACACAATCATAACAGTAGCATAATTGTGCTAACACACAAGAATAAAAGAAAAAAGCAAAAATAAATTTTATTCATTGGGTTGCCTCCCAACAAGCGCTATAGTTTTACGCCCTTAGCTAGGCATAAGGCAAGGATCTAAGTTTTGTCATCTTTGTCCAACTCTTCAATCAAACACTTAGAATCCTTTAAAGATTTAGCATAAAGATTTTCAATAACACACTCCTAGGAATAAATTCAAATATTTCATTCTTGCAAAAAGGATCTCTTATCACTTCAACAAAATCAGGGTGGATACTAATCATCTTAAGATCTCCTTTATTGCTATCACTAGAAGTTGCACCCTTGTTTCTGGATCTCCTACTCTTTACGGGAGTTTCCTCAATAATTTTAGTGGTAGTAAAAGCCGTACTTAGATTACTAAAGATTTCTTCCAATTTATCGATCCGAGACGGACTTTCTTCTATTCTTTCATGGATTAAGGCACCCCTCTCTTTTAACAACTTAAAAATATCACCCGCTTTTGACCCAAGATTAGTAGCAAAATTATGCATATTTTTATGTATAATTTCCATATGATCTTCAGTGACATTTTCTTTTCGATAGCATCTAGTCTTTCCATAACATGCTCAAGAGTCAAAACTGTTTCATTAACCATAAGGGGTGGTGAGCCCACTAAATTTCCCATAGCATTAAGAGCATCAAAAGGAGCACTCATTAAAAAATTTCCACCGGTAATCGTATCAAGGACGAATCTATACCAAGTGGTGATGCCAACATAAAAACAACGCAAAAGCACAACGGTATATTGCTTACGGATAGATCTATTATGAGCATTGTGAATTCTATACCAAGCATCTTTTAAACTTTCTCCTCCCGTTTGTTTAAAGTGGAGAACCTCATTCTCGGGAGTGCAAGCAATAGAGGAGGAATTATCCATAACGGCAAACAAGATCTCGCACACAAAAACAGATCTGGCAAGAAAACGGCGAACAGAAAAAGAGAGGCGAATAAAACGGCAATTTTTTGTGAAGTGGGGGAGAGGAAAACGAGAGGCAAATGGCAAATAATGTAAATTACAAGCAGATGAGATTTGTGATTAGGAACCTGGTTATGTTGAAGATCCTCCCCGGCAACGGTGCCAGAAATTCCTTTTGATGTCGCTTGAAGCTACGTCGGTATTTCCCCAAACAGGAAGGGATGATGCATCACAGCGGCGGTAGGTATTTCCCTCAGAAATGAAACCAAGGTTATCGAAGCAGTAGGAGAACCAAGCAACACAACGTAAACAGCCCCTGCACACAAATAACAACACCTCACAACCCGATGTGTTAAAGGGATTGTCAACCTCTTTCGGGGTATGACGCCAGAAATTGCGTGATGACGGGATAAAGTTGTAATAGATGGAATAAATAGATCGCAAATAAAATAAAGCGCAGCAAAGTATTTTTGTATTTTTGGTTTAATAGATCTGAAAAAAGAGCAAATAAAACAGATCACAAAGCAAATATATGAGAAATAAGACCCCGGGGCCGTAGGTTTCACTAGTGGCTTCTATCGAGAAAGATAGAAAATGGTGGGTAAACAAATTACTGTTGGGCAATTGATAGAACTTCAAATAATTATGACGATATCCAGGCAATGATCATTACATAGGCATCACGTCCAATATTAGTAGACCGACTCCTGCCTGCATCTACTACTATTACTCTACACATCGACCGCTATCCAGCATGCATCTAGTGTATTAAGTTCATGGAAAAACGGAGTAATGCAATAAGAACGATGACATGATGTAGACAAGATCCGTTTATCTATATGGCAGTAGATATAGATCTCGTCTTTTATCCTTAGTAGCAACGATACATACATGTCGGTTCCCTTTCTGTCACTGGGATCAAGCACCGTAAGATCAAACCCACTACCGGGCACCTCTTCCCATTGCAAGATAAATAGATCAAGTTGGCCAAACAAAACCCAAATATCAGAGAAGAAATACGAGGCTATAAGAGATCATGCATATAAGGTATGAAAGAAACTCAAATAACTTTCATGGATACAAAAAGATATAACTGATCATAAACTTGAAGTTCATCAGATCCCAAGAAACACATCGCAAAAGAGTTACATCATATGGATCTCCAAGAGACCATTGTATTGAGAATTCAGCGAGAGAGAGAAAGCCATCTAGCTACTAACTACGGACCCGAAGGTCTACAAAGAACTACTCACGCATCATCGGAGAGGCACCAATGGAAGTGGTGAACCCCTCCGTGATGGTGTCTAGATTGGATGGTGGTTCTGGACTCTGCGGCGATTGGATGAATATTTCGTCGATGCTTCTAGGGTTCTAGGATTTTTGGGGTATTTATAGAGCAAAGAGGTGGTACGGGGGGTACTCGAGGTGGGCACAACCCACCAGGTCGCGCCAGGGCCTCCTGGCATGCCCTGGTGGGTTGTCCCCTCCTCGGGACTCCCCCAGGTGCAACCAGGGCCCATCCACTTCTTTCTGGCCCATAAAAATCATCGTGGAGTTTTGTGGCATTTGGACTCCGTTAATATGATCTCCTGCGATGTAAAAAACATGGAAAAAATAGCAACTGGCACTTGGCACTATGTCAATAGGTTAGTACCAAAAATGATATAAAATGACTATAAAATGATTATAAAACATCCAAGATTGATAATAAAATAGCATGTAACAATCAAAAATTATAGATACGCTGGAGACGTATCAGGCTTTAGTGGGAAGAAGAGGCAGCGGCCAGGAGGTGGCGCCCCCAAGCCCAGTCCGAATTCGACAAGGGGACCGGGGCGCGGCCCCCCTCTCCCTTCCTTTCCCATTCTCTTTTAGGTGGAAACCTAACAGGACTTGGAGTCCTAGTAGGATTCCCCTTCTCCCGGCGCGCCTAGCTAGGACCGGCCAGCCTCCCCCTCCCTCCTTTATATACGAGGGCAGGGGGCACCCTAGAACACACAAGTTGATCTTTTAGCCGTGTGCGGTGCCCCCTTCCACAGTTACACACCTCGGTCATATCGTCGCAGTGCTTAGGCGAAGCCCTGGGCCGGTAACTTCATCATCACCGTCACCACGCTGTCATGCTGACGGAACTCTCCCTCGGCCTCAACTGGATCAAGAGTTCGAGGGACATCACCGAGCTGAACGTGTGCAGATCACGGAGGTGCCGTGCATTCGGTACTTGGATCGGTTGATCGCGAAGACGTCCGACTACATCGACCGCGTTACTAAACGCTTCCACTTTCAGTTTACGAGGGTACGTGGACACACTCTCCCCGCTCATTGCTATGCTTCTCCTAGATAGATCTTGCGTGATCGTAGGATTTTTTTTGAAATACTACGTTCCCCAACAGTGGCATCCGAGCCAGGTCTATGCGTAGATGTTATATGCACGAGTAAAACATAAAGAGTTATGTGCAATAATAGTCATACTGCTTACCAGCATGTCATACTTTGATTCGGCGGTATTGTTGGATGAAGCGGCCCAGACCGACATTACATGACCGCGTTCATGAGACTGGTTCTACCGCCGTGCTTCGCACACAGGTGGCTAGTGGGCGTCTGTTTCTCCAACTTTAGTTGAATCGAGTGTGACTACGCCCGGTCCTTGTTGAAGGTTAAAACATCACACTTGACGAAAAATCGTTGTGGCTTTTGATGCGTAGGTAAGAACGGTTCTTGCTAAGCCCATAGCAGCCATGTAAAACTTGCAACAACAAAGTAGAGGGCGTCTAACTTGTTTTTGAAGGGCTTGCTGTGATGTGATATGGTCAAGACGTGATGATATATAAATTGTTGTATGAGATGATCATGTTTTGTAACAGTTATCGGCAACTGGCAGGAGCCATATGGTTGTCGCTTTATTGTATGAAATACAATCGCCATGTAATTGGTTTACTTTATCACTAAGCGGTAGCGATAGTCATAGAAGCAATAGTTGGCGAGACGACAACGATGCTTCGATGGAGATCAAGGTGTCAAGCCGGTGACGATGGTGATCATGACGGTGATATCATATCACTTATTTTTATTGCATGTTATGTTTATCTTTTATGCATATTATTTTTCTTAGTACAGCGGTAGCATTATAAGATGATCTCTCACTAAATTTCAAGGTACAAGTCTTCTCCCTGAGTATGCACCGTTGCGACAGTTCGTCGAGACACCATGTGATGATCGGGTGTGATAAGCTCTACGTTCACATACAACAGGTGCAAGCCAGTTTTGCACATGCAGAATACTCGGGTTAAACTTGACGAGCCTAGCATATGCAGATATGGCCTCGGAACATTGAGACCGAAAGGTCGAGCGTGAATCATATAGTAGATATGATCAACATAGTGATGTTCACCATTGAAAACTACTCCATCTCACATGATGACCGGACATGGTTTAGTTGATATGGATCACGTGATCACTTAGATGATTAGAGAGATATCTATCTAAGTGGGAGTTCTTAAGTAATAGGATTAATTGGACTTTAATTTATCATGAACTTAGTACCTGATAGTATTTTGCATATCTATGTTGTTGTAGATAAATGGGCCGTGCTACTGTTCCGTTGAATTTTAATGCGTTCCTAGAGAAAGCTAAGTTGAAAGATGATGGTAGCAACTACACAGACGGGGTCCGTAACTTGAGGATTATCCTCATTGCTGCACAGAAAAATTACGTCTTGGAAGCACCGCTAGGTGCAAGACCCCCTGCAGGAGCAACGCCGGACGTTATGAACGCGTGGCAGAGCAAAGCTGATGACTACTCGATAGTTCAATGTGCCATGCTTTATGGCTTAGAACCGGGACTTCAACGAAGTTTTGAACGTCATGGAGCATATGAGATGTTCCAGGAGTTGAAGTTAATATTTCAAGCAAATGCCCAGATTGAGAGATATGAAGTCTCCAATAAGTTCTACAGTTGCAAAATGGAGGAGAATAGTTCTGTCAGTGAACATATACTCAAAATGTCTGGGTACCACAATCACTTGACTCCACTGGGAGTTAATCTTCCGGTTGATAGTGCCATTGACAGAGTTCTTTAATCACTGCCACCAAGCTACAAAAGCTTCATGATGAACTATAATATGCAAGGGATGGATAAGACAATTCCCGAGCTCTTCACGATGCTAAAGGCTGCGGAGGTAGAAATCAAGAAGGAGCATTAAGTGTTGATGGTTAACAAGACCACTAGTTTCAAGAAGAAGGGCAAAGGGAAGAAGGGGAACTTCAAGAAGAACTGCAAGCAAGTTGCTGCTCAAGTGATGAAGCCAAGTCTGGACCTAAGCCTGAGACTGAGTGCTTCTACTTCAAAGGGACTGGCCACTGGAAGCGGAACTGCCCCAAGTATTTGGCGGATAAGAAGGATGGCAAAGTGAAAGGTATATTTGATATGCATGTTATTGATGTGTACCTTACTAATGCTCGTAGTAGCGCCTGGGTATTTGAACTGGTTCTGTTGCTCATATTTGCAACTCGAAACAGGGGCTACGGATTAAGCGAATATTGGCTAAGGACGAGGTGACGATGCGCGTGGGAAATGGTTCCAAAGTCGATGTGATCGCCGTCGGCACGCTACCTCTACATCTACCTTCGGGATTAGTTTTAGACCTGAATAACTGTTATTTGGTGCCAGCATTAAGCATGAACATTATATCCGGATCTTGTTTGATGCGAGACGGTTATTCGTTTAAATCAGGGAATAATGGTTGTTCTATTTATATGAGTAATATCTTTTATGGTCATGCACCCTTGATGAGTGGTCTATTTTTTATTGAATCTCGATAGTAGTGATACACATATTCATATTATTGAAGCCAAAAGATATAAGTTTAATAATGATAGTGCAACTTATTTCTGGCACTGCCGTTTAGGTCATATTGGTGTAAAGCGCATGAAGAAACTCCATGCTGATGGGCTTTTAGAATCACTTGATTTTGAATCACTTGATGCTTGCGAACCATGCCTCACGGGCAAGATGACTAAGACTCCGTTCTCCGGAACAATGGAGCGAGCACTACAAAAAAAAGACACATCCGTGACATTTTGGGCCGAACAAATTTTTTTCTGTCATACTTATGACACTTCTATGACGATAATTGTGACAAAACCCGGTATCATCATAGATGTGGTGGGGTTCTACTTCTATGACAAAAAATCATGACAGGAAATGGGCTTTTCGTCCTGGGCGGGCCGGAGACGCAGCTGCATGACATTCTTTGGGCCGTCCATGACGGAAAAAACCATGGTAGAAGCGAGGGCGAGGAAAATATCGGGGTGTTCCCGGTTACGGTGGGTGGTCGGGGCCGAGCGATGCGCGTTTCTCTCGTACACGCATGCGCGTGGGTGCGAGGCGTTGGGCTCTAACTAAACCCGAGCGAGGCGTTGGGCTCTAACTGAACCCGAGCGATTGCACTGCAGGCTACGCGTTACTGAACCCGAGCGATCGGTGGGTGTTAACTGAACCCGATCGAGCGATTCCTTCGCTACTGCTGCTAACTGAAGCCAATCGATGCTGCCTGTGGATGAACAGTGAGCATTGCTGGGGGGTTTGGATGAACAGTTCCTGGTGGGGGTGGATGAACAGGACCCCTTAGTGTTGCCTCTGGATGAACAGGACCCTGATCGATCGAGCCGGTTGGGGCTGGATGAACAGGACCCCGTGGAGGGCTAGATGAACAGGACCACCCCGTGGAGGGCTGGATGAATAGTAGACGGTGGAGGGCTGGATGAACAGTAGCCCGTGGTGGGGTGGTTGAACAGGAGCCCGTGGAGAGGGCTGGTTGAACAGTAGCCGGTGGAGTAGCGCGCGGTGGAGGCTGGATGAACAGGAGCCCGTGGATGAACAGTCGCAGGTGGAGGCTGGAGGAGGTCGATGGTGGATGAACAGTAGCCCGTGGAGGCTGGAGGGGTCGACGGTGGAGATGAGCAGTATCCCGTGGAGTCCCGTTTTGCGGTACGCCACACCCCTCCCGATGAACAGGACCCCGGTTTCGACCGTAGCGCTCCAACACAGGTCCGTTTCCTCCGTTTTTCGGTACGCCACACCCCTCCCGACCAACAGGACCCCCGTTTCAACCGTAGGAGGTGCGTTTCCTCCATTTTGCGGTACGCCAGACCCCTCTTGATGAACAGGATCCCGTTTCGAACGTGGCCGGTTGAACACAAGGCTGTTTCCTCCGTTCTGCAGTATGCCAGGCCTCGTTTCCATCGGCTGTTCCGTCCAAGCCCTCCCGATGAACACGACGACGCATTCCGTTCCAACCCAGCCGGTTGGCTCCCCATGAACACGACGACAACGCAGTTTCTCCGTTTTGACCCAGCCATGTACACGAGCCCTGGCCGTACATATGCGTGAGTAGGTGTTCGAGACCCTGCCCGTATGTACGTATGTGGCCTTATTTTCTTTCTTGCACACTGGTCGTTGTACGTACGTGTACATGCTATGTGCGCGCCTCTACATCGACCAGTATGTACGTACACGTTCGCGACCAGAATGACAACGCTACGTACGCTTCGACCAGGTGGGTCCCGACTGTTAGGCACTTCTTTGCGTGCGAAGATGTAGCTGGTGGGTCCCAGCAGTCAGGGGGCGAATAGTTTTTTTGCCCGGACGCACTTCCTTGCGTGCGAAGATGTAGCTGGTGGGTCCCAGTAGTCAGGGGGAAACGTTTTTTCGTGAAATATGGTGGCCTGTCCGGTGGGTCCCCGCTGTCAGGTGGAGGAATAAGTACTTTGCGCGTAATAAGGAGGCACTTCCTTGCTGCGGCCGTGGACCCAGCTGTCAGCCTCTCCACGTACAGTACTCTTCCGATGGAAGTCGGTCGTTGACCACATTGACCACGCCGCGCCGAGAGCACCAAGGCGGTGGACGACGGCGAGGCCTAGGAAGGGGACGACGCGGAGCCAGGGAAGACGCGGCAGTGGGTGCCCACACAGAGAGGAGTACAAGGGTTCACTGGTTTGGCTGCGGTGTGAGGCTGTCGTCGCTGCAGAATAACAGGGGGTGTGGGTGAGTAGAGGGATGGCCTGGCCAGCGGTGGGAGTAGTAGGGGGTGGTAAGGCATCCGCGGCATCGCAGCCGGCCACGGGAGGCAGGAGCACGAGGCACGACCGGTGCTGGTTTGGGCGGCTGGAGCAAGAAGACCAGAGGTTGAAGAAGCACTACGGCCGTTGGATGGACATCGTACGGTCACTGGAGCTATAATCGTGTATATTGACTAAGTTGACAAAGCCCTCTGTCCCCGTCAACTTAGTAGGCCCACAAGTCAGCCTCCCACTATACTGGGTCCCAGCTACCAGGGGGAGTATTCATTTTTTTGTGTGTAAAAAGGAGGCACTTCCTTGCGTGCGAAGATATAGCTGGTGGGTCTGAGCTGTCAGCAGTGGTAACTTTTTTTCGCGAAATACAGAGGCCCTTTCGGTGGGTCCTAGATGTCAGGTGGAGGAATAATTATTTTACGCGTAATAAGGAGGCATTTCCTTGCGTGCGGCCATGGACCCAGCTGTCAGCCTCTCCACGTACAGTCCACTTCAGATGCATGTCGGTCGTTGACCACGTTGACCAGGCCACGCCCAGAGCACCAGGGCGGTGGACGACGGTGAGGCCTAGGAAGGGAACGACACGGAGCTAGGGAAGACTCGGCAGTTGTTTCCCACGTGGAGGGGAGTACGACTGTACGAGGGTTTACTGGTTCGTCTGCCATCGCCGGAGAATAACAACAGGTGTGGGTGAGTAGAGGGATGGCTAGGCCAGCGATGGGAGTATGGTGGGGCGGTGAGGCCTGCGCGGCAGCACAGCCGGCCGCAGGGAGGAGGGAGCAGGCAGTCCCGCTGGCGCTTGTTTGAGCGGTTGGAGCAGGAAGAGCAGAGATTCAAGAAGCTCGACGGCCGTTGGATGGACATCCAACAGTCACTGCTTGTGCGTCAACCTTTTTTTAGGAAAACCTCAAATATGTGGAAAACAGCATACATCCCATCTGCCATTATTTCTAATAATTTACAGCCCATTTGCTAATTCTTAAGTTTTTTTGGAGCCCATATTCTTTTTGTTAGCATTACAGCCCATATTGTGGCCACGGTTAAAAAATTATACGAAATTTTGCATATTTCGGTGTGGTCTGAACTGTTTTTTATCCCGAAATTTCGAGTCACGTTCAAACTGATTTAAAAATAAATATATATCAATATAAAATCCAACAAATTGTCCATGCATAAAAATCAATGCAATTTAAAATCTTGAAATGAAAAAAAGAAATTTGAAACTAATTGCCGGTTTGATGTGTTTTAAAAATGTACAACCCATTTCTCATTACTAATAGGCCATTTTCTCGGCCAGCCGAATGAAGGCCAGTTCTTTTGGTGGCTTCTAGAATAAGCTGCACCCTACCTAGTTTATTCTAAAAGCCCAACCAATTTTTTTAGAAGCCTAGTAGTTAAGAATTAACTAATAGGCTTCTAAAAGGAATTTTTAGTTGGGCTTCTAGAATAAGCTGGGTAGGGGGCAGCTTATTCTGGAAGCCCGAAAAAGCTAGCAAAAGAACTGGCCCTGAAGCTCTCCTCGTCTTGAAAGATTTGCAGCCCAACAGGCCTGACAAAGAGACTTACTTGGCAAATCACAAAAAACTGGGCTGTGGCCGTGGACCCAGCTGCGGCCGTGGATCCAGCTGTCAGCCTCTCCACGTACAGTACTCTTTCGATGGAAGTCGATCGTTGACCACATTGACCACGCCGCACCGAGAGCACCAAGGCGGTGGACGACGGCGAGGCCTAGGAAGGGGACGATGCGGAGCCGGGGAAGACGCGGCAGTGGATGCCCACGTGGAGAGGAGTACGAGGGTTCACTGGTTCGGCTGCGGTGTGAGGCTGCCGTCGCTGCAGGGCCTGGCTAGCGGTGGGAGTAGTAGGGGGCAGTGAGGCCTCAACGGCAGGACAGCCGACCACTGGAGGCAGGAGCAGGTGGTCTCGCCGGCGCTGGTTTGGGCGGCTGGTGCAAGAAGAGCAGCGATTGAAGAAGCAGCAGGACTGTTCGATTCAAATCCAACGGTTACTGCTGCTAGAATTGTTTGTTGACTAAGTTGACAAGCCCTGCGTACGCGTCAACTTAGTAGGCCCACAGGTCAGCCTCCCAATTGGTGCGCCCCAGATGTCAGTGGGAGGAATCATTTTTTTCGCGTAATAAGGAGGCAGTTAATTGCGTGCGGCCAGGCCAGCGGAGGGAGTAGGGTGGGCCGGGCAAGCCTGCGCGGCATCACAGCGGGCCACAAGAGGAGGGAGCAGGCAGTCCCGCCGGTGCTAGTTTAGGCGGCTGGAGCAGGAAGATCAGAGATCGAAGAAGCATGTCAGCCGTTGGATGGACATCCAACAGTCACTGCTGCTAGAATCGTGTGTTGACTGACAAAGCCTTGCGTAAACAAGTCAGCCTCGAAATCTGTGGCGTGTACAACCCATTTGCTATTATTTTTATAATTTTTACTCATTTTCTAATTCATATGGAATTTATAGCCCGTTTTCCATTTTTAGAATTGCTGCCCATTTTTTGGTCAGTACCAGGGTTAAAAAAATTAACTAAATATGTGGGAAATTTTGAAAATTCGCAAATTTTTGCTGGGGAACAAAATATTCTTAATCCAAAAATTAGCAGCCATACTAAAACAAATTTAAAAATAAATTAGTACTATGTCATGTTAAATCCAATGAAATACTCCCTTCGTCCCAAAATTCTTGTCTCTGATTTGTCTAAATATGGATGTGTCAAGTCACGTTTTGGTATTAGATACATCCGTATCTAGACTAATCTAAGAAAAGAATTTTGGGGCGGAGGGAGTATAAGATATCAGTGAAGAACAAAAACAAAAAAAGAAACTAATATCCCATTTGCTATAATTTTTTTGGAATTTTCAACCCCTTTTGATATTACTTTTAACAGAGACTGACCATACTCTTTGGCTAGGCCGGAATACATCCCTCCTCGTCTTGAAAGATTTGCAGCCCAGTAAGTCGGAGAAAACAAATAGGGCTAGCTTGGGTATTCTTCAAAATGAAATACTGGGCTACCTATTTTCCCAAAGAAAAAACTGCTGGGCTGGTCATGTTGTTAGACGAGCCACAGAGACCGCACACCTAGTTTATAGCCTGCTCCTCCGCATTACTACTAAAAAAAAGTTGTGCAATTCTGTCATAATTGACTATACATTGAAAATGATGTGGGTCCCAGATATCAGCAGGGTGGATTAGAGTAAAAAACGAGGGGTTCATCTGAGTAGTAAAAGAGGCGCTTGCTTGTGTTCGGGAGTGGACCTGGTGGGTCCGTACTGTCATACTCACAACTATAGTCCTCTCTCAATTCACTATGTTGACAGGGACCGTTTCAAAAAAAAAACTATGTTGATAGGGTCGGACGATGGCGCCGCGGCGAGCGCACCAAGGCAGAGGACAAAGTGCTGTCGCCAATGTGCTGGGCTGGGTTGGACATCCTTATTGAAAAATAAAAATGGACCGGATCTATTTACGACGTTGACTACGATTTGCATGGGTCCACTGGTTGCAGGAAGAAAATGCTGGGAGAAAGAAGACTGGTCGCTATCTTTGCCGAAGAATAATATCGACTAAATGTAACGACACTACCATAGGAAATAATATCCTCCTGTTAAATCGTGGATTTAAAGAACGGGTGCATGAGCATTTAGCTTTATTTATTTATTTACTTATTTATGTTTAGGGGACCATGAGCATGTACCTGGGCCGGATTCATGTGAGAGCCTCCTTTCCAGTTAATTATGGGCTTCTCTATTGGGTCTTCATCAGTGGGCTGCATGTTATCAACAAGTGGAAAATATGTTTCGTACGAAAAAAAGTATGCGCTACATACGGTACGGGGTACTAAAGGATCGAACCGTGCAACGACTTCCAAAACATTGTGTTTGTCATTCTAACAACACATTTATTCAACCAACAGACGAAATATACTACTGATTGTACATTGAAAACAACAGCAGCAACCAGGGCTGGGGGTGCAACAGAAGCAGTAAGCAGGCCAGAAGAGTGAAGATGCAGCTCTCTCTTCCAAACCAAACATCAGCCATCATTACAAAAGGGCTACCAAAAAAGAACAAGTGTATGCATCAAACTAAATAAAGATCCTACTACACCAAGTGTACGCATCTAACTAACTAGCTCAGTTAGACGTTACTATTTATTAAGCTGTGGAGATTGGCTGACGGCTTGAACCAGATGGGTGCCTGACGGGGGAAACTCTAGCCAGCAGGTCAAAGTCTGATACTTGCGACCCTATGTCCTACTTTGGACTGCAGAGCGTGGCGGCACATATTAGGGTATGGTGCATGCAGAGACGCATGGTATGCTGTGTACACACAGTTTTGCCTGATGAACGAAACCGCGCTGCCATCATGATCTTTGCCGTCGGTTATCTCCTGGTTAATCAGATAATTTAGTCCGATAAACAGAGAGCGTGTACCAAGGCTACTTACCAACCTCCAGTCTAAAATTCCTGAAGGCCCAGAGAAGCTGGGATCCTGCTCAAAGACCTTGCAGTGACTGTGATTGTATTCCGCGAAACAACACGTCCGGTACGTGCGAAGGATCATCAATCGTTCGCCATCGTCTGATCGAGCCAGGAACCACCTGCAACTGCTATGCCGCTTTTCTTTGAAAGGTTCTGGGATTAGGAAGGGTAGGGACACCAGGCGGCCTACAACATCATATCAAGTTGGAGTCAAATAACCCTAAAAAAAGTTGGAGTCAAATAAAAAAGGGCTCTTGATGTAGTCAATCTTAAGAACAACATGTTATGAGCATGAATATTTTTTCAGTAAATGTTGACAGTAATATAAGCAAGCCATCATGATATCATAGGAAAGTAACATATTGTTGTAACAGCCGTTTGTAGCGATGACTGGAGTAGGTCAGCAATATGTCCAGCCATAGAAGGAGTCGACGGCGTAAATGAAGCCCTTGTGTTCACACGCGGCGAGCGGCATGGTATTGAGATTGTCCACACGTGAAACAATGAGC
Organism: Triticum aestivum; assembly: GCF_018294505.1. Lineage (NCBI taxonomy): Eukaryota > Viridiplantae > Streptophyta > Magnoliopsida > Poales > Poaceae > Triticum > Triticum aestivum. The sequence goes on from NC_057814.1 coordinate 546,868,768, forward strand.
TTGATTACCTCTGTGGGGAGCGAATTCCAGCCACTCTTTCGGCAGACGTTGCTCGGTTCTGCCATTGTTAGTGCTTGGGTTTCGGAGAGGGGGGGAGGCACCTTAGCGGGGATGGAAGATTGGACGAGGGGGGATGCGCCTTAGCGGGGATGGAAGAGCGGACAAAGATGGAGAAGCGAATATGTGCTGCGGGAAGTGGACAGGTGATGATGACTACAACACGCCGCTTGACTTACGAGACACATACCAGCAACGTAGGGTCATATCGAAGTCAGACAACTTGCTTGAGTGATCATAGTACTGGTACTCCCTACAGTACCTACTACTATGCCCTAACTTGCTTGAGTAGAGTAGTAGTGGAGTAGGACTCTGCTCTACTACTAGCACCGGAGGAGTAGTATGTTCTAATCTAAAATAGTTACAAACTTCAATGCCCGAGCGTGGAACGACTACGAACCGCCATCGGTGCTAACTCCAATCCCCAGCAAACGTTCGCTAGGAGACATGGCAGTTGCAAACGCCCGCGACACAGTTACAATACGTGTGTAAGGGTGGTGGTTTTGTCAAATACTATGGCTTAAAAACAGGCCATCGTCGGATGGAAATCTTACGGTTACGTGGGATTCGCCAGGATTGAGCTCGTGCCAAACAATCGCCAGATATCATTACTAAAAAAAGGTTAAAACACCCGGGGATATAACTTGCACCGGCTGACCACTAACAATGATACTAACATAGTTGTAAAATGGTCAAAGACCGTGTCTACGTGGTGTCTGGAATTATATGCAAAAAAATTAACAAGATTCCCGTGCATTGCACGGAAGATCAAGATGCATTTTTTACAAAACACCTGTTGTGATTGACCCATGCAGGAGTAATCCCATGTGTAAAAACTAATTATATCTTGAGAATTTTATCGGAAAATGGTATGTCGACCATTTCATCAAAAAAATGATATGTCGAGAAAGATGATAGAGGTGAGGAGGAGTGGGGCGTGGTGGTGACTGGTGGTCGGACTGGGCGGAGGCATGGGGATGGACGACGCTGGCAGCGGCCACCATGCCAGATTGTTCCAGAGACTTCCTTTTGTAATTACTCAGCAATGAGGTTGTGGGAGATAAGGATGAACGAGGCAAGGCCTTATCTGTAAATGTGGAGAGAGGTGCGGGTATCATTTGTAAATTTGTCATTGTTTGCTCTCTATCCGTCAGATATAGATCGGACAGTCTATATTATAAGATGGCAGGCACACCATCATCACCAACTTGGTTTTTTCTCTACTCCTACTCCTATAAAACACTCAGTTGGTGATGATGGTGTGTCTTCCATCTGCCATTTCTGACCATTAGATCTGCATCTAACGGTTGTGATGTAAGTTGTGGCCTTTTGCAACAATTCCCACTTCTCTGCTCCAGTTTACACAAAACCCCTTAGTATCTTGAAACCAACCACATTCCTCCCTTACTTCATCAAAACAGCCCAAAGAATATATTTGGAGTGAAACATAAGATTTTTTAGTGATATGTATATCAAAAGTAAACTGTTTTCTTTCAAATTTGTGAATATGTATTATTCTACCTTGGATCCGTTGCAACGGACGGGCTCATTGTAATAAAGGTTTATCTCTTGCATTCTCCGCAACCAACACCTAGTGTACTGGTCCGGGCCGGATGCTCGCAGCCCGATGACGTGAGTTCGAATTCTGTCCTAAACTTTAGCTTTTTTATATTTTTTTAATATATACTACTTCTTTCGCTACTGTACTGGCAGTGGAACCCACAGAGTACTTAGAATACATGATTAAGGATGGATTTGTTTCTTATTAACTTTCTGTACGAATCTGTAGCCAGCCTGCAAGTCATGTACACTATTATTGACACATGAACACGTCACGTGTACCCTCGACACCGGGGTGATGCACCGCAGCTCACGTCGAAGGAGACCCGACCGACAGCGCGATACGTAGGACAGTCGGCAGGCGCTTTTGAAGACCCGAAACCCCACACGCCCGGGAGGGACCCCGTCAGGGAGTGCGGCGGCTATGGGCTGCCCTAGGTCGATTCGCTCGCCCCTAGAGCCTCGTGGATCGCTGCCCTCCAACGCGAAGAACGAACGAAGAACGAGAAAGAAAGGTACAAGGGTAAGGGATAAAGATAGATGAACACAAAAGCGTAATAGATTGATTGGTTCGATTGGTGTTGTTCAATCGGCCGTCACCCCCAACATATATAAGAGGCGGCTAGACTTCCCGTACAAGTAAAGGATTCATCTAGGCTTTCCTTACAAAAAATTACATCAATTCACGTCCTAGAGTCCTAGTTCTATTCCAACTCGGATTCAGTCTGAATCTGGCCCAACTTCTGTCTTCCTCCTTGTGCGGGCCGTCGAGCCTCCATATGACCTCTGATCGAGACGGCCCAAATATGAAATTTGTGCGCCTCGACGAGACGAACAACTCTTGTGTTGATCACTTTTCCAAACATGGCCATCTTGAATATTTTACGAGGTCATCTTTACCTTCTAGTCGGACTCGGTCTTGTAGCAGACTGGATTGTCCGAGTCTCGTTGTGAATTTACATGCCATATACTATCTCTGATGATGATGACTCCGAAACCAAAGTTTATCGTTTTGACGATACGCACAAATTACGTATTGAACACTTCTCCATCCAAGGTTATCTTGATAAACTTTCGGGCACATGTTCAGTTTCACTCGGATTCGAGCTCATCCACTCGGATCGTCCGACTGGACTTTTTCACTCAGATGTTAGAATCTTTCACTCGGAAGACAATTTTTCACTCGGATGACTATATTTTCACTCGGAAGGCAATCTCTTTACTCGATCGGCAAGTTTTCATTCCGACAGTAATATTTTCACTCAGATGATTATATTTTCACCCGGAAGACAATCTCTTACTCGATCGGCAAGTTTTCATTCCGACGGTAATATTTTCACTCGGATGATAATAAGTCCACTCGGACGGAAAACTTTCACTCGACCGGTATGTTTTCACCCGGATGGTAAGCTTTCACTTGGTCGGTAAGTTTGCACTCGGATGGTAAGCTTTTCACTCGGATTTTCTGACTGAAAACATAGCCTGATCTTGATTTGTCTCTTCAGGCCTCATACGACATCGGATTGAGACGAATTATATATGAAAATCGAACGGCTCGACGAGGCGAAACTTTTCCGTGTTGAAGGTTTTTGATTCAAGGCCGTCTTGATGGCCGAATTGCTCACGCATTGCATCAGACACTCATCAACATGTCTGGTGTCAAGCGTAATATTTTGGTCTTTGGCCGGTCCAGACCGTATTGACTGTAACTTTTGCATATGAACTCGGATTAAGATTATTTATATATTAAAATCAATTGCCTCGACGAGACGAAGACAATTCCTTTAGAGTGCTCCTTCATCCGAGGTAGTTCTGAATGCGTAATCGGCCGAAAAGCACTCGGAACACTAAATTCTGCCACTCGGAGTACGGTTTCGGCCCCTGAGATGAGGTCGGATGTCGATGACTTAAACATCAAACTTGTTCCATTCGACGACGCGAAACTTTCTCATGTTGAAAACATCTTCATTTAGGGCCATCTTATTTGCATTTGTACCATGCCAAAATCCGGTGTCAACACATGCCCCCCTGTTTTCTGGCAGAGCTTCCGTGCCAGAAAATACTTCATCCAAGCACGATGTCAACACTACATCGGCTGTGCATGCTAAGGACGATAATTGTTATCGGCCATATACTTAGGCTTGTTGATGATTGGGTAGAGCCTTTTCAGATAATAGTCGTTTGAGAACACCCATTGGATGTCACGAATGCATTCAGGTAAGTTTCTCATGTCAATCCTGACTTGGCCTTTATCCAAATAATCCATGGGGATATGAGAACCATTCGGTCATACCGGTTGTCGAATAATTATGTCCATGCTCCTCAAAGGAACCATCAACTATTCTGTGACTCAACTCATTATTGATCAAAATGCTCCATCAAGCCTCCGCCGAACAACGTCTGTCTCCTAACTTGGATCCTGCAGACAAGAGATGCTTTCTCCAGCCAGCCATACGACTTGCACTAGATCCGTCAGTGGCCGAGTCAACCCTAGAGTCGGCTGTAACACCTCATGGACCGACTTTAATAGTAAGTCAGTTGTGAACTTTCCGTACACGAGCCGGTCACAGACATCATCGGTTGTAATAACCAGATGTGTATTGTATTAACCCATTTGGCGAGTCAACAAGGTCAACATTCGAGTGATTTGTCGATACATATACAGATGACATCCGTTGGAGAGCTGGCAACGAATCATTGTGAACCTTGATTATTAGCGTGTAAGATCTATTCGGCATGAAGTTTTTAAATCCAACCGTGAAGAAATATGTCAATAATGAGGACTCCGGGCACTGCTAAACTGAATGAAGAAAATAATCTCCATGATACTTTGACTTGTCATCCAGTGAGCGCCGACTGATAAATGTGATGTCACGCCCCCTTCCTTCGGTCTCCTAAGTCAACATTGCCTCTCTCCCCGAGTGAACAGAGCTTTGTTCATCTCGGTGACTCACTTTCTCTGGATCCTGCAATAAACCAACAATAGGAGTCGACAACTTTTGCTGCACTAGACCCTCGATTAGTGACCGAATAATTAGTCGGCCTTGCCGGTGTTGGCAAAACTAAGAATCGGCTTTTGGAATACGAGATACACCGCAATGAGCACTATTAGCTAGATGCCAGCTTTGTCAACACAATGTACTCTTTAGGGCGATATGCAAATATCGTCCATATGTCCTTATCTCATAGGACCTGGTGAACCTGTCCACCAAAGTGTGAATAGCCGAAATAATTCAGATGTTTCGGCTAGGGATAAGTTCTGGGGCGCTGGCTTTGATGGAACGGTTGAAGAACATGGACGATGTGCCATTTGGAGTCTCCTATAGTGAGATGAAAACTATCGACTCCGCCTGCCGGCTTCACACTTGTCCTCTTTTACTCTTGCCGGCTTCACAATAGGAGCTGTGGTGCCGATTTTGACTCGAGGATTTCCCTTTGGAACCCAAGCCATGTTTCTCTGCTCCAGCTCTTTGGCCCTAAGCCGATTCAGCTTTTTCTCTTGCGAATATGGTAAGCCGAGTGGGCATCCCGGCTGTGTCTTTGGTTTACGCACTGGCAAGTTCTTCCTGGCTTTGGGCACCTCCAGCTTGGCCTTTCCAAACTCGGCGATTGGATCCTTGAAAGTTACTTGCTTCACTTTCTTGTCCTTAGTAGCCAACATAGACTCGACTGTTTTTTTGTCATCTGGAGTTGGATCTGAAATAGCACACTTGCGGCCATCCTTTTTCACTCGGTACACTTGCTTGACCACGTCCATCTTCTTCGCTGAGCTCCGGACCGATTCTTTTTGGTTGAGTCGGTCTTTAACATGTGGTTGTTGAACAAACGATGATCCTCTCGGAGCTGCATAATTTTGTTGAGGTGGTTTAGAATATGATGGATGGTGTGCCCTTGATTTAAACTTGTCACATAATTGATATGAATAATAGTCGATATGGGGATGTATCCATGACATCGGCATTGGTGGCCCAAAATGAGGATATGGAGTCTGTTTGCTCAACTTCTTCCTTCGCCAATCCCGGTCCTCAAATTTATGCCTTAGGGGTGACTTCGATGCTTTTGTTTCACTCGGCCGATAAGCACTTCTTGCCTCACTTATATTCTGGTATTTTTCTAATAACTGCGCGAAAGTGACTTTCGGCTTTTTACCTTTGTGCTTACCATTGCCTTTGCTTTGTTTAGTTGTGCGCGCATCGGTCTTTGAATTTTCTCATTACCCCCAGTGCTAGATGTCGCTATTGTAGCTTTGATGGAGTTCCTGTCTTCAAGATTTTTGTTGATGCACTTTTTAACCATATCCTTGCTTGAAGACTTGACCCCGTCATCATTGGTGTGTACCTACTGACCTTTAGATGAATCGGCTTGGGATAGCCGAGTCAACATTTGATCTCCATTAAGGCCAATCTGATACGACTGGCCATATGCTCGTGCCTCAACAAACTCCAATCGTCCTATGTTGTCCGATTGTGCGGCTTGATGAATCACGTTGTTGTCTTTGATATTCTCTTCAAACAAACATTGCATTTGTTCTTGCCCTGATGGCTCGACATCGTGATCAATTACAATAGGATTTGTCGACGATGCACCAACGATGTGATTACCCATGCCCGTTCTGAAGGTACATTGTTCGTTCATTAACTGATATTGTGATACTGGTTCTGAAACAAAAGAACCGAGTAGTGCTGGCTTAGCGTCATCCGACTCGGCTATGCATTGATTTTCATCATGTTTTCCCGATGCTCTTGAATCGTCTATATCGAAGGACTTTGGAACTGGCTTTATATTCCTGCAACTAAAATAATCACAGAATATACGTCTCACCTGAGACCAAATGTTAGGCAGGCATGAAACAAACAAGGTTGTCCATATGAATATAAATTTCAGTTGGCATGATCGGAACAACTTTGGTTGCGATAAGTTGTCACTATTAGCCTCTATGAATGATACCACGTGTTGCCTAGCATGACTAGTGACAAGATCATTTCTAATCAATAGATTACTCATTTCGATTGGTCTTTTAAAATTAATTAGAATCTTACTCAGGGGTGCATCAACAATATGATTTTGACCGAATCGAAAATTGAGTAAACTGTCGGCTAGGTGTACCTTTGTGAAGACTTTGGAAGGAGAAGATGGTTGCACCACTGGAACAATACCTTGCTCCACTTCTGGATAATTCTCCAACACCTCTTCCTCTTCTTCTGGATCTCATGCCTCATCACTCAGATTGCCTGAGTAGATTTCACTCGGATTGCCTAAGTATATTTCAGTCGGATTGCCCGAGTATATTTCACTCGGATTGCCTGAGTATATTTCAGTCGGATTGCCCGAGTATATTTCGCTCGGATCGCGTGAGTATATTTCATTCGGATTACCCGAGTGGATTTCACTCGGACGCTCTTTGTCAGTTGAACCTTGCCCGACTGCATTTTCTCGTTCTTGATGTTCATCGTTAACTGAACTGTGTTCGACCATATTACTTTGTTCTTGATGCTCATCAATATCTTTAGCATGAAACTCATAGGGTAGCATGTAAGCTCCCTTATATCCAGAAAAATCGAGCACGACCAATTTGCTGCGTTTGCCGTTCCTTTGCTCAGTGAAGCTTGCATCTTCTGTTTTGATACACTCGGTAATAACTGGCTTGATGCACTCGGCTTTAGCCGGCAATGCACTCGTCTGGAACGATGCACTCGGCTGGCATGATGTGCTGGGCTAGCACGATGCAACGCACTCGGCCTTAAACGTCTCTGTGCTTAATCCGGTTTCAACTGAATCCACTGTATTAGCCGAGTGAATCATTTTTTGTTGATTTGCTTGCAAAGCTTCTTTTCTATCTTGCCTCAACAGTGCAGAAGGGCCAACATGGTTGCTGCATGGAGGAAGGCACTTGACGTATTCTTGCAAATCTTCCTCCCCACGCTTCTTCTTGAGTGCTTCATAAGCCTGTCGATATTCTGCTGGTAATTCCTCAAGGGTAGGTGTAGTAAATTCGTTAACGCTATTCCCTGTGAGCTTTGGCTTGATCTTGTCCACTTGGGCCACATATTTTTCTTCAAACTCAGCCCTACTTGGACCGGCTTGCCCCCCAACACTTTTAGGATCTTTCGGCATTGAAGTGATGTTGCCGAAATTTTTCGATTGTATAGGGGGTGTATAACATGCTGCCATGATAGGTGAAGACATGTGCACTGTTGTTGAATATTTTCTCTCAATCGGGAACACTTCGTCTTCTTTCAAAACCCTAGATCTTATTGCCTCATAATCAGGAACCAATCCCTTTTCGTGCTGCTCAAGGCAAATAGCACTAATCTTCTTATTTTGGGCTAAACTTTTTAATGCAGCCAGAGCCACCTTATCTCCTGCAATATTAGGCACATATGCTCCTGCAAAATCTCCATTCACTCGGCCATAACCTCGAAGGTGAGCCGAGTCATGAATATTTTTAGTTTCATATGCCAACGAACAATTAATCTCATGAGGTGTAGCATATGATGAATGAGGATAACTAGCCAAATAGCTAATGGAAGCATGGCCGATTCCCCCATCCATCGACATGTTTGGGGATGAACCCGCATATTGCGAGTCGGCTGCCGATGGATAAAACTGTGAAACTCCCTCCTGTACATGAGGTGTCATATATTGATCATTCGAACAAATTGTGTTGTTCATCGGCATATTCAAAGATGTTGCCGATGCATGAAAGTTCAGATTCATCAGTTGCATGTCGTGATTCTGTAAATTCCAAGTTTCTTCAACGGAATAACTAGTCGGCCTTTGCTCGTTAGGGCTAGCCGACATGACATGTCCATTGAAAGATCTAACAACATCAACATAATGGCTATTTGCATCTACGTAAGGAGATTGATGATACATGTTACCGTTGTAGATTGCAGCCGCTTGATGACGCTCTCCTCGTAGCAAAAACAGGCTGGAGACTGTTCAGAGCTTCATCCCCAGCGGAGTCGCCAAAAAGTGTGTTGACACACGAACACGTCACGTGTACCCTCGACGCCGGGGGTGATGCACCGCAGCTCACGTCGAAGGAGACCCGACCGACAGCGCGATACCCAGGACAGTCGACGGGCGCTTTTGAAGACCCGAAACCCCACACGCCCGGGAGGGACCCCGTCAGGGAGTGCGGTGGCTATGGGCTGCCCTAGGTCGATTCGCTCGCCCCTAGAGCCTCGTGGATCGCTGCCCTCCAACGCGAAGAGCGAACGAAGAACGAGAAAGAAAGGTACAAGGGTAAGGGATAAAGATAGATGAACACAAAAGTGTAATAGATTGATTGTTTCGATTAGTGTTGTTCAATCGGCCGTCACCCCCAACATATATAAGAGGCGGCTGGACTTCCCGTACAAGTAAAGGGTTGATCTAGGCTTTCCTTACAAAAAATCACATCAATTCACGTCCTAGAGTCCTAGTTCTATTCCAACTCGGATTCAGTCTGAATCTGGCCCAACTTCTGTCTTCCTCCTTGTGCGGGCCGTCGAGCCTCCATATGACCTCCGATCGAGACGGCCCAAATATGAAATTTGTGCGTCGTCTTGTGTTGATCACTTTTCCAAACAAGGCCATCTTGAATATTTTACGAGGTCATCTTTACCTTCCAGTCGGACTCGGTCTTGTAGCAGACTGGATTGTCCGAGTCTTGTTATGAATTTACATGCCATATACTATCTCTGATGATGATGACTCCGAAATCAAAGTTTATCGTTTGACGATACGCACAAATTCCGTATTGAACACTTCTCCATCCGAGCTTATCTTGATAAACTTTCGGGCACATGTTCAGTTTCACTCGGATTCGAGCTCATCCACTCGGATCAGAGTCATTCACTCGGATCGTCCAACTGGACTTTTTCACTCAGATGTTAGAATCTTTCACTCGGAAGACAATTTTTCACTCGGATGATTATATTTTCACTCGGAAGGCAATCTCTTACTCGATCGGCAAGTTTTCATTCCGACGGTAATATTTTCACTCGGATGATAATAAGTCCACTCGGACGGAAAACTTTCACTCGACCGGTAAGTTTTCACTCGGATGGTAAGCTTTCACTCGATCGGTAAGTTTTCACTCGGATGGTAAGCTTTTCACTGGGATTTTCTGACTGAAAACATAGCCTGATCTTGATTTGTCTCTTCAGGCCTTATACGACATCGGATTGAGACGAGTTATATATGAAAATCGAACGGCTCGACGAGGTGAAACTTTTCTGTGTTGAAGGTTTTTCGATTCAAGGCCGTCTTGATGGCCGAATTACTCACGCATTGCATCAGACACTCATCAACATGTGGCTGGTGTCAAGCGTAATATTTTGGTCTTTGGCCGGTCCAGACCGTATTGGCTGTAACTTTTGCATATGAACTCGGATTAAGATGATTTATATATGAAAATCAATTGCCTCAACGAGGCGAAGACAATTCCTTTAGAGTGCTCCTTCATCCGAGGTAGTTCTGAATGCGTAATCAGCCAAAAAGCACTCGGAACACTAAATTCTGCCACTCGGAGTACAGTTTCGGCCCCTAAGATGAGGTCGGATGTCGATGACTTAAACATCAAACTTGTTCCATTTGACGACGCGAAACTTTCTCATGTTGAAAACATCTTCATTTAGGGCCATCTTATTTGCATTTGTACCATGCCGAAATCCGGTGTCAACAACTGTACTGGCAGTGGAACCCACAGAGTACTTAGAATACATGATTAAGGATGGATTTGTTTCTTTTTAACTTTCTGTACGAATGTGTAGCCAGCCTGCAAGTCATGTACACTGTACTGACAGTGGAATCCACAGAGTACGTAGAATACAAGATTAAGGATGCAATTAACTTTTTATAGAGGGAGAATCATACACGCAATTAACTCAAATGGATTGGACATGACTCTATTATTCTCCAATGGCAACCGGCAAATTTCCTCCCATGGACCCGAGTAGGTTTCTCGGTTTGCATACGGGTTTAACGAAGGGGTGTGATGGAGGCGAGGAGGCGGGTTCAGCCGGGCGTGCAGTGGACTGCGCAGTACTATTCGATTTGACAACTACAACTAGTATATTATAAAAAACAAAGAAGAGTAGTAGAGATAGAGATAAGAATAGAGACTAGGGAGGAGTACCATCTACTGCTTCATGGGCTACTCCTGCGCTCCATTCGGCAGCCGTAACGTCCCCTACAGCTACTCCCTCCTGCGCTCCATTCGGCGGGCGCTGTTGAAATTTGGGGAGCGCACTCTCGCGACTGCTAGCAGCGACGACTTCACCCACGACGATTTCTTCCACAACCTCGGCAACCTCTTCCTCAACGACATGGGCGACAACCTCAATGCCAATGGTGCTGCTCCCGTTGCACCGTATGTGTTTCTGTCCTTCCTGTTCAAAATCGTGGTAGAATTCATGTTTCTAGTCTGTGTCCTAGATTCGATCTGTTCATCTACTATGCTAGTCCGCATGATTAGTTTAATCTCTGTTATAGCCGTCATGATTTATTTTGTGCTTATTCGGACTAAATCTCGTAGTAACTTGCTCATATATTCAACTGGCGGAACATCCCCTACAGCCACTCCCGTTTCATGGACGGCCTGGTCGATGCCTCCAAGGAGCCCTTCGTCTACTGCTATGATGCCCGGTGCCGTTTTGGGGCTCGCCGGCGGACATCGTACATCACCTGACGCAGGTGTGCGACAATCACTACTGGCCCTTGGCGAAGAACATCAAGTACGAGACGTGCTACCCGTTCACCATGCTGGAGTCGCTGCAGGATCACCGCCACCTGCTAGTCTCGGAGGAGGACGACAGTGTATTCCTCTTGATCGTGGGCACCGGCGAGGCCCACGCAGGCTACCGCCCCGTCTCTGTAGTTTGCGTCAGGGGCGACGCCGCTGACGCTGACACTGACACGAGGCCGATGTACGGGTGCGTGCTCACTATTACCACCCCCCGGAGGTACGTGGGCGGCGACACTGGCTACGTCAAGCTGACTTGGACTCTGCCGAGTTGGGACCTTCTCGCCGATGTGGACATGGAAGATGCACGGTATTATTTGACCCCCAACAATGTGCACGGGGACTCCAAGGAGGTTCACCTGGACATCTGCATTATCAAGTTAAATGTTGATCATTAGTCTTCGCTCAATGTAATCCGCTGTCTAAGCATGTGGAGACTTCCATCTTTCTCTATTGGAGTATCGCGCATGAATAAAAGTGTATCCATTTGTGGTTTAGTCTAGAATCTTCCATGTATGATTTTTACTACTACAGTACTGGTGAAAGACTTATGATGAACCATTTCTTACATATCCTCTGCCGCCTTCCAAGTCATCCTGATTTAATCCCTCCGTCTAGGTGTATAAGGGCATAGTTAATACTTAAATAGTATAGCCAACTGTTGACTATAAGAAAGTGCCATGTCATCTGTAGCCAACATGTATAACAATGGATACTCAAAAACTAATTCTTTAAGATCATTTCTTGCAAAGCACAATAAGAGTTATTTCTTCACAAGTTTTGGATGCAGGTTGAAGAGTTGAACGCTTTTGTTTACAAAAGATACCTTTTTATCTATTTCACCCGGATGTTTGTGAGCTCTAGAGATGAAATAATATCCGAACAAACCTATCGATACCCGTTACACATGAGATGACCCCCACAACCTTTGTCAAAATAAACAACTCCCCGATCAATGCATTTCGCTCTTCCGTGCAACGCACGGGCACCTTACTATAGATTAATACGACCAAAAATTGAACTAACATTATATATAGTACGATAAATGATGATGCATGTCACCTAAAATTATATCATTGAAAACTATGTTCAAATACAAATCCATGATATTGTTTTTGTTGACATGAACTAACATTTTGTCAGTTAAATCTTCAGTCAAATTCAATGGGGGATAAACCATGACCGATGTAGTACTAGTGTAGAGGGCGGCGCTGAGGGAGTCCTGGATTAGGGGGGTCCTCGGATAGCCGGACTATATCCTTTGGCCGGACTGTTGGACTATGAAGATACAAGATTGAAGACTTCGTCCCGTGTCCGGATGGGACTCTCCTTGGCGTGGAAGGCAAGCTTGGTAATATGGATATGTAGATCTCCTCCCTTGTAACCGACTCTGTGTAACCCTAGCCCCCTCCGGTGTCTATATAAACAGGAGGGTTTAGTCCGTAGGACAACAACAATCATACCATAGGCTAGCTTCTAGGGTTTAGCCTCTACGATCTCGTGGTAGATCGACTCTTGTAATACTCATATCATCAAGATCAATCAAGCAGGAAGTAGGGTATTACCTCCATCGAGAGGGCCCGAACCTGGGTAAATATCGTGTCCCCCGCCTCCTGTTACCATCCGCCTTAGACGCACAGTTCAGGACCCCCTGCCCGAGATCCGCCGGTTTTGACACCGACATTGGTGCTTTCATTGAGAGTTCCACTGTGCCGTCACCACAAGGTTTGATGGCCCCTTCGATCATCGGCAATGATGCGATCCAGGGTGGGGTTTTCCTCCCCGGACAGATCTTCACATTTGGCAGCTTCGCACTGCGGGCCAACTCGCTGGGCCATTTGGAGCAGATTGAAAGCTACGCCCCTGGCCACCAGGTCAGGTTTGGAAGCTTGAACTATACTGCCGACATCCGCGGAGACTTGATCTTCAACGGATTCGAGCCCGTGTCAGGTGCGCCACACAGTCACTACAGGCATGACTTAGCTCTGCCGACAGACAGTGTTCGGGAGGTCCCACCTGGAGCTACTTCGGCTCTCGATCCGGGGCAGATTGCGCCGTCCGAGGACGGGTGGATGGACCCCACCATGAAGGCCGCGCACTCAGCGGCGATAGAGCCGAATGCTGACTTCACTTCCTATGAGACCCGTGTTGCCGGACACCTGGATTCGTCCTCGGCCACGGGCTCTGAGCCGCCTGTGTCTGTGCCTATCGAATCTGATTGGGCACCGATCATGGAGTTTTCCTCTGCGAACATCTTTCAGCACTCACCACTGGGCGACGTGCTAAACTCATTAAGGTCTCTCTCCTTGTTAGGAGACCCTTGGCCGAACTATGTCTGGCTAGAATGGGATGCGGACGACAAAGAAATTAGCTCCCCACCCACCACCCACGTAGTAGCCACTGTCGACGATTTAACCGACATGCTCGATTTCGGCTCTGAAGACATCGACGGTATGGACGACGATGCAGGAGACGAACAGGAACCACCGCCCATAGGGCGCTGGACTGCCACCTCATCATATGATATATACATGGTGGACACCCCCAAAGAAGGCAATGGCGATAAGACAACGGAGGATAATCCCTCCAAGAAGCAATCCAAGCACCGACGTCAGCGGCGCCGCTCTAAGTCACGCCATAGCAAAAGCAGCGATGCCGGCACAAGAGACAATAATGCTCCGGATAGTGCCGAAGACGACGACAATCCCCTCCAGCCAGACCTCGAGCGGGAGGATGAACAAGCTAGCCCTCCGGAACAGGCAGCAGACGGAGAATCAGAGGATGACAATTACATGCCTCTCTCCGAAGACGAGGTGAGCCTCGGCGACGAAGAATTTATCGTGCCTGAGGATCCCGTCGAGCAGGAGCGCTTCAAGCGCCGGCTTATAGCCACAGCAAACAGCCTGAAGAAAAAGCAACAACAGCTTCGAGCTGATCAAGATCTGCTAGCGGATAGATGGACTGAAGTCCTGGCGGCCGAGGATACGAACTCGAGCGCCCAACCAAGAGTTACCCAAAGCGCAGGTTGCTACCCCAACTCGAGGAGGAAGCATTAAAACCCACATCACCAGCGTATGATGTGGCTGATCAGCCACCTCGTGGTCGAGACAGAGGGGCATATCAGCCCGAAGTCCAGCCCGCACCCCGCCGCCATTCCAACAAAAATACCAAGGCCCGGGGCAACACGCAGGACCTGCGAGATGTATTGGAAAACAAAGCAGGACATGCAAGATCGATTTACGGATCACGGGGGCGCGCCCCAACGCGGGACGATGACCGTCACGCCGGATATACTAAAAGCAAATCCGGCCGGGCCGAATACAGCAGACAAGACTCGTATGAACTGCGTCGTGATATAGCCCGGCACAGAGGCACCGCACACCCCCTATGCTTCACTGATGAAGTAATGGATCACGAATTCCCAAAGGGTTTTAAACCCGTAAACATTGAATCATATGATGGTACAATAGACCACGTGGTATGGATCGAGGATTTCCTCCTCCACATCCACATGGCCCGCGGTGATGATCTACATGCCATCAAGTACCTCCCACTAAAACTCAAAGGACCAGCTCGACATTGGCTGAATAGCTTGCCAGCAAACTCCATTGGCAGCCGGGAGGATTTGGAAGATGCATTACTTGACAACTTCCAGGGCACTTATGTGCGACCCCCGGATGCTGATGACTTGAGCCATATAACTCAGCAGCCAGGGGAATCGGCCAGGAAATTCTGGACCCGGTTCCTAACTAAGAAGAACCAAATTGTCGACTGTCCGGATGCAGAGGCCTTAGAGCCATTTAAGCATAACATCCGTGATGAGTGGCTCGCCCGGCACCTCGGCTAGGAGAAGCCGAAGTCTATGGCAGCCCTCACGACACTCATGACCCGCTTTTACACGGGCGAAGATAGCTGGCTGGCTTGCAGCAACAACACATCAAGAAGTCATGGCAATTCAGATGCCAAAGATAGTAACGGCAGACCACGTCGCAACAGACACAAGTGCCGCAATAACGGTGACAACACCGAAGACACGACAGTCAATGCCGGATTCAGTGGCTCTAAATCCGGTCAGCGGAAGACGCCGTTCAAAAGAAGCAACCCGGACGCGTCCAGTTTGGACCGCATACTCGATCGCTCGTGTCAAATTCACGGCACCCCCGATAAGCCAGCCAATCACACCAATGGAGAATGCCGGGTGTTCAAGCAGGCCGGCAAGTTGAATACCGAAAACAAGGAAAAGGGGCTGCACAGCGACGATTAGGAGGAGTCCCGGCCGCCGAACACAGGAGGACAGAAGAAATTTCCTCCCCAAGTGAAAACGGTGAACATGATATACGCAACCCATATTCCCAAGAGGGAACGGAAGCGTGCACTAAGGGACGTCTATGCGATGGAGCCAGTCGCCCCAAAGTTCAACCCATGGTCTTCTTTCCCGATCACTTTCGATCGTAGGGACCACCCTACTAGTATCCGTCATGGCGGTTCTGCCGCATTGGTCCTTGATCCCATCATTGATGGATTTCACCTCACCCGAGTCCTTATGGACGGTGGCAGCAGCCTGAACCTGCTTTATTAGGATACAGTGCGCAAAATGGGTATAGACCCCTCGAGGATCAAACCCACTAAAACCACCTTTAAAGGTGTCATCCCAGGTGTAGAGGCCCGTTGCACGGGCTCAATCACACTGGAAGTGGTCTTCGGATCTCCGGACAACTTCCGAAGCAAGGAGTTAATCTTCGATATCGTCTTGTTCCGCAGTGGCTATCATGCACTGCTCGGACGAACCGCATTTGCCAGATTCAATGCGGTACCGCATTATGCATACCTCAAGCTCAAAATGCCAGGACCTCGGGGGGTTATAACAGTCAATGGAAACACAAAACGCTCCCTCCGCACTGAGGAGCACTGCTCCTCTCGTAGCAGAAGCACAAAGCAGCCTTTTAAGGTAAACCGCCAATTCGGCGATAAAGCCCCCGGACACCTTCAAGCGAGTCCGGAGTAACCTGCAACAGGATAGCCTGGCACGTTCAGAGCTCGCCTAGCAATTCGGCCTCCGTCCTAGTCCCAGTCAAGCGACGAAATCTGTGCCGCGCGTACATTATTATGCACTAAAAATACCATGGGCACAGGCGGAGGCACGACCAGGACACGTCCCACAATGCGGCTCAACCGCCCCAGGGGCTGTATACCTTTATCATTTTCTCTCTTTCAGGACCTTACTCTCTAGAAGCCCCTTTCGGCAGTCTGATTGCTAGACGCATTACGGGAAGGAAATACCAAGGAAGCAAGAAGCTCTGACGTATAAGGGAAATCCCAGGTGGTCTCTGATAACGATCGATGTACCTGTTTTTATATACCCATACGCAGCTTGCCCTTGGATAGGACATGTCAAATAGTCCTATTTTTTGCTTATTGCACTACTTGTATACGTACGCTCTGATGTATTATTTAAACAACAATATATAGCATTAGCCTATTATTGCATTTCTTTTTTCTCCTTGTCTTCTTATTTATGACAAATTGCACCCGTACATTCTGGTACGAACAGTGCGCCACGGGCTTCAGTATACCCCATAATACGGCGTGAGAAGTCCGAACACTTTCGACAGTGCGGCACCCCGAACTTATAGCATTATATGCATTAGCTCCGAATCATGTCTTGGGTCAATAGTTGGGTTTGCCCGGCTCCCATGTTTTGGTACCTTACATTCCGCAATATCGACTAAGGTAGCACTGGGAGAACTACTGCGATTGTGTCCCGGTTCTTCCGGACGAGCACCTCAGTAGAGAAAGCCGAAAACTGACTGTCATGATAAGGCAAGAGCTGGTCGCTGTTCGAGAGGTCTCAAGTCCGTAAAGACTTTTTCCGCTTCGGGCGAGGAGTCGTCCTCGCCCGACTTAGGCGTATATAGCGCCCCAAATTCGGCCCTCCGAATACCAGGGGCTTCGCCAAAATTTAAAATTGTAGACTTCTATTGGTAAGTGAGAGTGATAAAGCTTTATAGTCCGATTGCCTGGTTCGTTGTGCTGAACACCTCCTTCGAAGGACCCAAAATTGGGATAAAGAGTGCTCAGGTTTATCCCGAACACCTCAGTACTAGTTACATGGGGGCAGAAGCCGACGACTGGCCAACTCTCAGATTTTATAAACGGCCGCATAGAAGGTAATATTTTAAATTAACAAGCGTTGCATAGCACAAATGAACTCGTTTCATATTACAGGATCACATGAGTACTTTTATTCAAATATTACATCCTTAGCACATTCCTCCGCCACAAGGCGAGCCCCCTTCAGGACACTGTCATAATACTTTTCGGGGTGGCGATGCTCCTTGCCCTTCGGCGGCCCCTCCTTCACTAGCTTTTCGGCGTCCAGCTTCGCCCAGTGCACCTTCGCCAGGGCAAAAGCCCTGCACGCACCCTCGATACAGACGGACCGCTTTATGACTTCAAACCGTGGGCAGGCATTCACAAGCCGCCTCACCAGACCGAAGTAGCTACCAGGCAGGGGCTCGCTAGGCCACATCCGGACTATAAGACCCCTCATGGCTTGTTCGGCCGCCTTGTGAAGCTCGACCAGTTGCTTTAACTGGTCGCTCAAGGGCATTGGGTGTTCGGTCCCAGTATACTGAGACCAGAACAACTTCTCCGTCGAGCTCCCCTCCTCGGCCCGGTAGAACTCCGCGGCATCCGACACACTGCGGGGTAGATCTGCGAACGCTCCTGGAGAGCTCCGAACTCGGGTAAGTAAAAAGAAAGTTTCCTTCACATGCTTGCTTTGCATAATGAATGCCTTACCCGCCGCTATCTTCTTAACCGCCTCAATTTCCTGGAGGGCCTTTTGGGCTTCGGCCTTGGCTTGTTGTGTGCTTTTGAGGGCCTTCGCAAGCTCGGACCCTTGCGTCTTAGAGTCAAGCTCCAAGGACTCGTGTTTCTTGACGAGAGCCTGGAGCTCTTGCTGCACCTCGCCTACTCGGGCCTCTTGTTTCTCTCGCTCGATGCGCTCCTTGGCCGCTTTGTCTTCGGCCTCGGATAGCGCCTTCTGCAGGGCCGCCACTTCGGTCGTGGCCCCTAGCAAAATTCATAATGATCCTATTATTCCAAAACCAACTTATTCTTTATCAATATTCAGACGGGGAGTCACTTACCTTTGTTCTCTTCGAGCTGCCTCTTGGTAAGGCCGAACACTTCCTTGGACAGCTCAAGGTCCCGCTTCAGTGCGGCGACCTCCGCAGTACGAGCGGCGGCAGCCAGCAGTGAAGCCTGCTTATTCACATAGACGCATTCTGATTAGACTCCTACGCTTATTATTTGATCCTCTATTTGGCTTTTCTTCGCGAATGCCAAACAGAGCATCAGGGGCTACTGTCTATGCTATAACATTTTCTTACAATTTGATTACTTACCTCAAAGCCGGTTAGGAGGCTGGCACAGGCTTCAGTCAGTCCGCTCTTAGCGGACTGAACCTTCTTGACTACCACACTCATAATAGTGCGGTGCTCTTCGTCAATGGAAGCGCCGCGAAGCACTTCCATCAAATTATCCGATGCCTCTGGATGGATAGAGGCCATCGGCACAGATGGCTTGCCCCCCTTAGCGAGGGGTTGCCTGACAGAATCCGGAACCACTGGAGGTTCCGGCGCCGTATTCGGCTTGGGGCTAGACTTGTTGCCCCCGGTGTTGGGGCCCAGGGGAGTCATGCCCCTCGCACGCCCAACACCTGGAATGTCGCCTTGGGGCGCCTCCGGAACTGTCTCCCCTTGGTTCTGTTCCCTTTGAGACAACACCTCGGCGTCGTCCGTAGGGCGGGGGAGGAGGCGGTCGGGAGTGAATCGTTGTTCATATCTGACGGGCCCAAAGAATCATCCGACGAAGACACATCGATATGGGCTCGGGATGGACTGCATAATCATGCGTGGTGTGATAAGAAACAGTACAATAAGACATACCAAGAATTATTATGGTATCCAGATACTCACGACTTCGCCGGGTGCTTGTCCCTGGGTAACCACTCCTCGTCGCTGAAAGCGGCCGTCGTGGAGCAGTCCGGGAGGAGGGTCCTTCCCTTCTTGGACCCTTCGGCCTCCCCTGATGGGGCGGCCTTCCTTTTCCTGTCCCCTCCCGGCTGGGGGGGGGGAGAACTTTCCTCTTCCTCCTCCTCATTTTCGTGGGAGGAGTGCGCCTTGGTGTTTTCAGACGATGAGTCCGATATAACCTTGCGCCGGAGACCCTTCCTGGTCCCCGTGGCGTTCTTCTTGGCCTTCTTCTCCGGCACCTCATAAGGCGCCGGAACCAGCATCTCCGTTAGGAGAGCATCTACTAGATCTTCGGGCAGGGGAGCGGGACAATCGATCTGCTCCGCTGTCACTACCCGGTCCTGTTAAATGGCGTGGAGGCTTAGATCCCGCGCGTGGTTATACTGGGGAAAAGAACATATTATGAGATGTAAAAGACTTACCGGATTGGCAAGGCGCTTTGCGCTGAGTCCGTGGTCCTCGGTAAGGGGAGGAGGTACCTCGGTGCCCTTGAACAGCACCTTCCAGACGTTCTTGTGCGTCGTGTCGAAGAGCTCTCGCAGCGTCTGGTGCTCGGCCGGGTCGAACTCCCACAAATTGAATGCCCGTCTTTGACACGGGAGGATCCGGCGGAAGAGCATGACTTGGACCACGTTGACGAGCTTGATTTTCTTGCTCATCATGTTTTTGACGCATGTGTGGAGTCCGGTCAGCTCTACCGAGGAACCCCAGGATAGGCCCTTCTCTTTCCAGGAGGTGAGCCGCATGGGGATTCCAGATCGAAATTCAGGGGCCGCCACCCAGTTGGTGTCGCGCGGCTCGGTGATGTAGAACCACCCCAATTGCCACCCCTTTACGGTCTCCACATAGGAGCCTTCGAGCCAGGTGACGTTGGGCATCTTGCCCACCATGGCGCCTCCGCACTTCGCTTGCTAGCCGACCACCACCTCCGGTTTAACGTTGAAGGTCTTCAGCCACAGGCCGAAGTGGGGCTTGATGCGGAGGAAGGCCTCGCACATGACGATAAACGCCGAGATGTTGCGGATGAAATTGGGGGCCAGATCGTGAAAGTTCAGCCCGTAGTAGAACATGAGCCCGCGGACAAATGGGTGGAGGGGAAATCCCAGTCCGCGGACGAAGTGGGTAAGAAATACCACCCTCTCATGGGGTTCTGGAGTAGGGACGATCTGCCTCGCGTTTGGCAGCCGGTGCGCGATATCCGCGGCCAGGTATCCGGCTCCCCGCAGCTTTCTGATGTCCTCCTCCGTAACGGAGGAGACCATCTGTTGGGGGTTGGGTGCGACATATGCCAAAGGATGGCTTATCATGGTGGGAGCGAGTAGAACGTCGCCGGTGCCTGGAAGCAGGATAAGGCGTAGACACGAACGCCGGCGCACTTGACCCAGGTTCGGGGCTCTCCTAGGAGATAACACCCCTAGTCCTGCTCTGCGGGGTCTCCGCATGATCACTAAGGCACTAGTGAGTACAATGGTGCTCCTCGAGCTGTTTGCTAGAGGTGGAAGAAAGCGAGGCTAGATCTCTCCTTTCTCTATGGGTCGGTCTAGTTCTAACAGGTTGGGAACCCTTTGCATGGGTGCCCTGGGGGGTTTATATAGGCCTACCCCCCAGGGGTACAATAGTAATCCGGCCGGGTGTAGGACCCGGCTGTCAGTCTCTCTGGTGGCCGGCTTCTCCGCGGCTGCTGGGGCCCGCCGCCTGGTGGGCCCCGCCGACTGGTCTGGTACGGAGCCGACAGGCCGCCCCCGCCGCTCACGGGTCTTGTCGGCTGCTGATCACTGTAGCCGTGATGCTAATGACGCAGGCTCGGTCAGGGAGCGTGGCTACAGCCCCGCCGCCTGGCGGGCGATTACTGTAGCCACTCTGTGTCTTGTCTGGTTAATGGCGCGTGGGTCCCGAGGAAGGGGCGGGCCGACTGCTGGGGGCCGACCTCCCTCGGATCCGACTGGTGGGGCTCTAGCCGTATTCCGGACTCTCGCTGATCGGTGGGGCCCGTTGTCCTTGGGCCGTACCGACATGCCTCGTGGGAGCAGGGCTCCGCCTGCTTGTGGTGACGTCAGGGGTGGAGTGGCAACAGTGCCGCGCCGAGCGGAGATCTCCGCTGGTACGGTGCACTGTGGCCACGCCCATCCCTCGATTTGGGAGGGATGGGCTATAGTGTAGCCATTCCCTGTCTTGTCTTTCTTGATGAGGGCGCAGGCTTCGTAGGCGCCACGGGCCGACTGCTAGGGGTCGGCTTCTCTGGAAGCCGCCCACTAGGAGTCGGCTTGTCTTGATGC
Organism: Triticum aestivum; assembly: GCF_018294505.1. Lineage (NCBI taxonomy): Eukaryota > Viridiplantae > Streptophyta > Magnoliopsida > Poales > Poaceae > Triticum > Triticum aestivum. Next base: position 546,890,430 of record NC_057814.1, read on the forward strand.
CGGCTTCTGGAACTCGGCCGTCTACGGGCAGCCGGCTATTCCTCCAGCCGGCCACCAGAAGGCGGCACTTCGTCTTGGTGCTTTGAGGGGCGCAGCCAGCCCCGATGTCTTGAAAGGTTCTGGGTCTCGGGTTAGCCTACCCGTGGCCCATTACTCCGACAGTAGTCCCCGAAGCTGGTGAGGTGCCGCGGCTGAGCAGCCGAGGAGCCTCAGCAGTTTCTTTCTCCGAGGGCTTGGGGTGGAGCTTCGTCCGACCGCTGCTGAGCCGACTGGCGGGAGTCGGCCTCGCCTAGCCTGACTTATCCAAACTTCGAACGTGTCGGCGGGAACCAAGTGGCTTGCTTGCTAAGCCTCCAGGCCGCCGCCAGTTGTGGGCACGTCACGTGGCGCCGAGCGGCCGGGCCAGTCTACCAACCCACGCTCGCGATGGGACACGCCTGCTGGCGGGGCCCGCCACTACCATGCCTCAGCACGCGAGCGGATCCGCTGCGGCCGAGGTGGGCGGTTGAGTCTTCCCGCGGAGTTACTGCGGCCGAGGTGGGCAGTAACTCGCGCGATAAACGTGGGGGCGTGGGGTCGTGGGCGCAGTAAATCCCACGATCGCCCCCTCGGCTTCGCAGCCCGTAGGCCTATAAGTAGGGGGAGGAGGGGGAGCGGCGGAGCACGCGCGCCCCTCCTCCCCATTCTTTCCTCCTTCTTCTTCCTCTCGCCGTAGCGCCTCCAAGCCACGCTGAGCGCTGCGGTGGTTCGTCTCCGATGAGCTCATCTTCCAATCCCACGCCCTCCATGGCGTGCTCCGGAGCATGGGACGGCTCCGAAGTTCATGACGACCACATCGACTTCCTCCGCCAGACGCGGCGGCTGCCCGGAAAAGATTACGTGAAGGTCCGCCTCGCGCCGAAGAGGGAGATCTCGCCGGCGCCGGAGGAGGGCGAGCGGGTCGTCTTCCGCTCGCACTGCCTGCGCGGCCTCGGCCTGCCGGCGAGCAGCTTCTTCCGATCCTTCCTCGAGTTCTACGGTCTTCAGCCGCACCACCTCACCCCGAACACGGTGGTGCTGCTGTCCGCCTTCGTCACTCTGTGCGAAGGCTTCCTCGGCGTCCTCCCCACCATCGAGCTCTGGGGAGAGTTCTTCTACATGAAGCTCGGCACCCTCGTCGCGGGCGTGCCGGCTCAATGCGGCGCGTTTATCGCGGTGCGGAGGCCGGCGGCCGAAAATCCGTTTCCTCCCATCCCGCTGATCAAGTCGGTGAAGATGTGGCAGCGGTCGTACTTCTACGTGAAGAGCGTCTTCCCGGAGGGCGACTGGGTCAACTTGCCGGCTTACGAAGCCGGCCCGCCGGCTGGGAGGCGGCCCAACTGGTCGTACCGGGCCAAGACACTGTCGCCTTCTGGAGCCGCCGCCATCGCGCGGCTCCGAGTGTTGACACAGTCGGAGGGCCTGACCGGGCCCGACTTGCTGTCCGCCTTCGTGGCGCGCCGAGTGCTCCCGCTCCAGGGCCGCCCTCATATGATCTGTCAGATGAGCGGGCATCGGGACCCAAGCCGGCTGTGCACCAAGGAGATGCCTCACGCAGAGGTAGCTCACATGGTGAACTATCTTGCAAACTGCGAGCTCACGGAGGAGTGGCGGTTTGGCAAGGAGCCGTATTCACGCGCCGACCCCCCGCCTATGGTAAGTTATCTTTCTTTTTCTCTATCCTTTTTGTTGCCGAGTTCGGCCTGTCCAACCTGACCAATCGGCCTTTGAACAGAGCCCCCTCCTCCAGTTGGCAGCCGGCGCCGCGGGGCCGGAGCGCCAATTCCTCCCCGACCGAGCGGAGAGCGACGTCGACGACCCCGACTTGGGGGCGGCGGCCTTGGAGGACGACGCCGAGGGAGGAGGCGGCGAAGCAGGCGGCTCGAGGCTCGGAGCCAGCCTCGAGGACTGGCCCGACGATGATGCGGGGGAAGTCGCCCCGCGCCACCAGCCAGGGTCCGGCCAGCCAGGCGCGAGCTCGTCTGCCGCGCCGGATGCCCAAGGTGGCGCGAAAAAACGCAGGGCCGCGCCGAGCTTGTTCGGCAGCCGGCCGAAGAAGCCCAAGGGCTCGGCCGCGGTGACCAAGCGGGATGAAGCGGCCGCGAAGGCCATCCGCTTCCGCAAGGCGGTGAAGGAGCCGCAGCTGGTTTTCGTGTAAGTACCGCCTTCATCTCGTACTTTCTCCTTCCTTGCCGATCTTGTCTGAGTTTCTTTGTTTTGTTTCCTTTGATCTAGGGCTCCGCTTTCTCTTGAGAAGTCGGCCGCCGCCTCCATCGTGGGGTCGGCGGAGACTTCCACCACCACTCGGCGGATCGATCCAGCCGCCGACCTCCGGGAGGCGACGGAGCAGAACGCGCGGGAAGCGAGCGAGGAGCAGGAAGCCGCCCACCTGGAGAAGGCAGAAGCAGAGAAGGCGGAGGCCACCGCCCTGAAGAAACTGGCGGCGGCCTAGGCAGCCGACGTGGCGAAGAAGCAGGCCGAGGAAGCCGCCCGCCAGTCGGCGATATTCATCACCCCCTGAACTCCGCGCCGCCACCACCGGAGTTCGTGGCGCAGACTGGGGAAGCCGGCGACGAGCACCCGATCATGGAGAGGGACGGCGGCGACTTCGCCATGCCGGACGTGATTGTGCCTCCACCGCCGCCGTCCGGGAGCGTGCAAGGCGAGCAGCCGGCAGACCCACCGGTGCCGCCAACCGGACACGAGGTGGTGACGGGCCCGACTCCTGAGGTCTGCACACCGACGTGCCGCCGACCGCAAAGGCGGCTTCGGCGCCACGCCCGCTGGAGACCGGCGCCACAAGCTCCTCGATCCCGGACACCGAGGCGACCAGCGCCGCGCCCGCTGGATGGGTGCGGGGAGGCAGGACGGGCCCTCTAAACAAGGCGATCCTGGATGTTCAAGCCAAACTCCGCGCCGAGGCCGACGCTATCAAGCACTGCAACAAGACGTTCCTGGAATCGCGAGAGGCCATCCGGGTACGCTTCTTGCTTCTTCGTTTTTAACTCTTGTATTGCTTCATGGGGGCGCGTCAGCGCACCCACTGGGTGTAGTCCCCGAGTTCTGGGCCGGCTGCTGAGCAGGCGGCTCGGAACTTTACTTAGCAGGCTCTGAGTGCTGATATCCTTGCTGCAGGATTATAATAACCTCCGTGCGGCCTCCTTCAACTCCAAAGTCCAGGAGTTGGATCAACGTGCTGCCGACTTGTCAAAGAGCCGAAGTAAGTCCTCTTCTTTCTCTGCGGGGGCACGCTGGCGCACCCGCGGGCTGTAGTCCCCGAGATTCGGGCCGACTGCTAAGCAGTCGGGCCGGATCTCCCCGGCAACTGTTCTTCTTTCTGCTGGTTACTAACGCCTTTCCCTTCTTCTTTTCTTCTGCAGAGGCCAACGCCGTCTTGCAGCAGCAGCTGGGCGAAGCCAACACGGTGCTGCGCGCTAAGGAGGAGGAGTGCGGCAAGCTGGCTGAAGAGCGTGACCGGCTGGTCGCACAACTAGCGGAGCAGGCGGAGCTTCTCAAGAAGGTCCAGAAGGAGGCGGAGGACAAGGAGACCGGCCTCCTTGCTGAGTTCGCGACCGAACGCTCCGCCTGGACCGACAAGGAGGCGATGTTGACTTCCGGCTTTCACGAGATTGAAGACATAGTTGATGGTGAGCTTCCCTCTTTTTCCTTCTTTGAGCTGCCGGCTGCTGGTCGAGCCGGCCTCTTGTCTCTGACTTTGGCTCTTTGCTTTCTTTCTTGGCAGACATCTTCCCTGGTCACTCTGCCGCCGCCAATCAGGCCATTGAAGCTGATCGCGAAGGACGGAGGGCGGAAGGCGCGCAGATCGCTGCCGACGCCCCCGAACCCTTAGCGAGCAGCTCCTGAGCATCGAGGCCCGTCTTCGGCCGGCTCACCGGATGCTGCGCCGTCTTCAGCGTGTCGGCGCCCAGGCGATCGCCGCCCTGTGGCCGGACATGCCGGCACCGCGCACTCCCAGTCGGACTGCCGACTGGCTGGAGGTGGCGGCCGGCCGTCTTGAGGCCTGGAAGGGCTCCTCGGCCCGGGCTGGAGCGCGCCGGGCCTTGGAATTCGTCAAGGCGTGGTACCCTGGGCTAAGTCTAGCCCATCTGGCCACGTTTCGGCTGGAGGCTCAGGGGGAGTCGGCGGTCGTGGAAGATGACCTTGTCAAGCGCGCGGCGGCAATCGCCGAGTACACCGACACCAGCGTCTTCGTCCCGGAGCGGGTTGAGAACGGCGCCGAGGCGCCACCAGAATGGTTCGGGCTGAACCCGGAGGACGGCGAGGACTCGGCCGAGGTGATCGGCTCCAGCGGCGAGGAAGAAGGCGAGGAGGAGGAGGAAGGCGAAGAGGAGGCGCCAGAGGTCGGAGCGGACGGCCAGCCTCAGCTCGACCGCGCCTCCAGCAACGAGCCACGCCCAAGCGAGCCGGCTACCACTGGAGGCGACCAAGCGGAGACTGACCAGCCGGCCGCTCCACCAACCGGCGCCACCGACTCCTCCGATCCACCGAACCCGTCTGCCGCTCCCTAGGCCGCCAGTTTATTTTTGCTTTACCTGCCTATCAGTCTCGACGAACTTGTTAATTTTGCACAATTCCACCCGCGGGGTGTATCTCAAACTTCCGTTGAATATCGGCCAAGGGCCTTTTGCTATGTAAATTATTTTTCCGAGTTCTTTCTTTCCTTGCTTTCTGCTCTTTGGCTTTTTCCTTTGCGGCCCTCCCTTAGTTACCGTCTTGCCAGCCGAACAGCCGCTCTGCGGACTGTGGCTGGGTCAAGTACTTAGCTACTTTCGGGAAGGCAAGTACTTAGCCGATTTAGAACGTTTTAGCAAGTTAAGTAGAAGCCGGCCGGCCGGCTGCTCAACAGCCGGTCGTAGAGGCGGGAAGCCGGCTTGAACTATGCACATGCTTTGGGTCCTTAGCCATTTTTCACGTGGGCACTCTTTCTGCCTTTCTCCTACCCACCAGACAGTCGCTCTGCGAACTGCGGCTTCTGACAGGAGACAGCTTAAGTGCCAACACATTACTTGTCCGGCTGCAGGAAGCATTTCATAGTACAAGGCGGCGAGTCCCCGGGCCGACTAGTCGGACCCGGTGCCAAGCGGCACAAAGGAAATAACACATTCGTAGGCATAATTCTTATCATATAGATAAAAGAGGGCAGTCCCCGAGCTCTTCTCGGGGGACCCGAAGTCTTCGTACTTTAATACAAAAGGTAGCATGGTACATACTGCATTAACTGTAAAATCTTCGGAGGAGATTTGCATTCCATGGCCGCTCCGTCTCCTTGCCGGAGTCATCCCTCTTGCGCGCTCGAGGCTTCTGAGCGTCGATCAGGTAGTAGGAGTCGTTGCCCAACACCTTGCTGATGATGAAGGGGCCTTCCCAAGGCACTGAGAGCTTGTGCTGGCCAGCTGTTCGCTGGATCAGCCGGAGCACAAGGTCTCCCTCTTGGAAAGATCTCGGCTTGACCTTCCGGTTGTAGTATCGGCGCAGGCTCTGCTGGTAGATGCTGGACCGGCTGAGTGCCAACAGCCGGCCCTCTTCCAGCAGATCGACGCCGTCTTGTCGCGCTTCTTCTGCCTCCTCTTCGGTGTACATGGTGACTCGAGGAGAGTCGAATTCTATGTCCGTCGGGATGACGGCTTCGGCACCGTAGACGAGGAAGAAAGGCGTGAAGCCGGTTGACTTGTTTGGAGTTGTGCGCAGGCTCCAGAGGACGGCTGGCAGCTCGTCGAGCCAGCAGCCGGCCGATCGCTCCAAAGGCTCGACCAGTCGGGGCTTGATGCCGGACAAAATGAGGCCGTTTGCTCGCTCCACCTGGCCGTTTGACTGCGGATGGGCAACGGACGCTAAGTCCAGTCGGATGCCCTGTGTCGCGCAGAAACGGGCCAAGGCGCCTTTGGCGAAGTTCGTGCCATTGTCGGTGATGATGCTGTGTGGTATGCCATACCGGATGGTGATGTCGGAGATGAAAGTCACAGTAGTCGGACCATTCAGCTTCTTGATTGGTTTTGCCTCTATCCACTTGGTGAACTTGTCCACTGCAACAAGCAGATGAGTCATGCCACCTCGTGCTGTTTTGAATGGTCCCACCATGTCCAGGCCCCAGACAGCAAAGGGCCAGGCAATGGGGATAGTCTTGAGTGCAGAAGCCGGCTGAAGTGGCTTGGAGCGGAACTTCTGGCACCCTTTGCATTTCTGGACCAAGTCTTTGGCGTCTTCTAAAGCAGTCGGCCAGAAAAAAGTGTGGCGAAAAGCTTTGGCCACGAGTGCTCTTGAAGCCGCGTGATGACCATACTCGCCTTGATGAATATCTTTGAGGATTGCTTGGCCTTGCTCCGACTCTACGCAGCACTGGTAGACACCAGTGACAGTGCGCCTCACAAGCTCTCTGTTGACGATGGTGTATGCTGCTGCCCGGCGTTGCACTTGTCAGGCCGAGATCTCATCAGTTGGCAGCTCTTTGTTCACCAGGAAGTTGAGGATGGGCTGGGCCCATGAAGGTGCTGCAATTTCTTCAACTGCTAGGACTGCTACTTGCACGACGGCGGTTGGGCCGGGAGGCGGCGGGTTGGAGTCAGCTGCCGCTTGCTGAGTCGATGAAGTCCCCGGGCCGACTGCAGCAGTCCCCGAGCCGGGTTCCGAAGTCCCCGGGCTGGGTGCGGCTGTTGCAGTCCCCGAATCGCCTGCCGAATTCCTTGTGCCGGCTGCTGGGGTCCTCAAGTCGGATCCGACTGCTTTAGGAGGAGCCGACACAAAGATGGAATCCAACTCTGGCGATGGCTTGACAAACGACTTGAGGAGGCGTTGTAGGGCAACGCCGGTTGGTATTGCTTGACGGGTGGAGCCGATTCATGCCAAGGCATCTGCTTGCTCATTGCCATTCCTTGGCACATGGAGAAACTCGCACCCTTCAAAGTATCCACTGAGTTGCTGGACGAGGAAGCGGTAGCTAGCCATGTTTGCATCTTTGGCGTCCCAGTCGCCCGACGACTGCTGGACCACCAAATCAAAGTCACCATAGCACAGGATCCGGCGAATGCCGAGTTCTTTGGCAAGCCGGAGTCCGTGAATAAGTGCTTCGTATTCAGCGACGTTGTTGGAGGCGGCAAAATGGATTTGCAGCACATATCTGAGCTTGTCGCCTTTGGGAGAGGTGAGGACGATGCCGGCTCCCAAACCGGTACGCATCTTGGAACCATCAAAGTGCATCCGCCAATGGGTGGAGTCCGGCGCTGGTGGCAGGTACTGGGTCTCGGCCCAGTCGACGAGGAAGTCGGCCAGTGCTTGTGACTTGATGGCGGTGCGGGGCTGGTAGTAGATGGTGTAGGGGGCCAACTCTATGGCCCATTTAGCCACTCGGCCTGAGGCATCCCGGCTTCCAATGATCTCGGCAAGCGGAGCAGTGCAGACAACAGTGATTGGGTGCTCTTGAAAATACGGCTTCAATTTCTTGGCGGCAAAGTGCACGCCGTAGCACATCTTCTGATAGTGGGGGTAGTTTTGCTTGGAGGCTGACAGCACTTCACTCAGGTAATACACCGGTCTCTGGACTGGCAGTGCCTTGCCTTCCTCCTTGCGCTCTACCACTATGACTGTGCTGACCACCCGGCTGGTGGCGGCGATGTAGAGGAGCATGGGCTCCTTAGGAGTCGGAGCCGCCAGGACAGGTGGAGTAGTCAACATCTTCTTGAGCTGGAGAAAAGCTTCATCTGCCTTGTCGTTCCACTCGAAAAAAGTGGTCTTCTTCATGAGCTGGTACAGGGGAAGAGCCTTCTCTCCCAGCCGACTGATGAAACGGCTGATGGACGCCAAGCAGCCGGTGAACTTTTGTACGTCGAGCAGTCGGGTGGGCACTTCCATCCTCTCGATGGCCTTGATCTTCACAGGGTTGCACTCTATGCCGCGCTCTGAGACCAGGAAGCCAAGAAGCTGGCCGGCTGGTACTCCGAAGACGCATTTCTCCGGGTTGAGCTTGATTTGAAATCGGCGCAAGTTCTCAAAGGTCTCCTTGAGGTCTTCTAGCAGCGTTCCACGCTTCTCCGTCTTCACCACAACATCGTCCACATAAACGTGGGCGTTCCTGCCGAGTTGCTTGAGGAGGCACTTCTGCATGCAACGTTGAAACGTGGCGCCGGCATTCCTCAAGCCGAACGTCATGGTCAAGTAGCAGAAGGCTCCAAATGGTGTGATGAAGGCGGTCTTCAGCCTGTCGGCCGGGTTCAGCTTGATCTGGTGATACCCTGAGTATGCGTCCAAAAAACTCAACAGCTCGCATCCGGCTGTGGAGTCTATCACTTGGTCAATTCTCGGCAAAGCAAATGGGTCTTTGGGGCAGGCTTTGTTGAGGCTGGTGTAATCAATACACATGCGCCACTGCTTGTTTTTCTTCAGCACAAGGACTGGGTTGGCCAGCCACTCTGGAAAGAACACTTCCATGATGAAGCCGGCTGCCAGCAGCCGGGCTATCTCTTCTCCAACGACTCTTCTCTTCTCTCTGACAGGCGGCGCAAGGGCTGCCTGACTGGCTTGGCATCAGATTGGACATGTAACTTGTGCTCGGCGAAATCCGTCGGAACACCCGGCATGTCTTTAGGTGACCATGCAAAGATGACCCGATTCTCACGGAGGAAATCGACGAGCTCGCCTTCCTATTTGCTGTCAAGGTTTGCACCTATGACAGCGTACCTCTCCGGGTGCTCCGGGTCCAAGGGTATCTTCTTTGTCTCTTTGGCCGGCTTGAACGAGCCCTCGGCTTCCGACTCCTTGGGGCTGGGTGACATTTTCGGCTGCTTGCCTGCCATCACCACAACTCGGTCAAGGAGTCGCTTCTCAGCTGCGATCACAAGGGACTCGGCCAGCCGGCTGCTATCTGCCGCGCAAGCGGACGACTTCTTGTAATCCCCTGCTATGGTCAGAATTCCCTTGGAACTTGGCATCTTCATCTTGAGGTAAGCATAGTGGGGGACCGCCATGAACTTGGCCAGAGCAGGCCGGCCAAGTAGTGCATGGTATGGGCTCTCAAGGTCCACCACTTCAAACCAGACTGGCTCTCGGCGGAAGTGATCTTTGTCTCCAAAGAGGACGTCTATCTGGATCTTGCCGATTGGTGAGCAGGAAAGGCCAGGAACTATGCCATGGAATACAGTCCGGCTGGGCTGAAGCTGCCTTTGTTTGATTCCTAACTTCTCCATGGTATCCTTGTACATGATGTTGATGCTGCTGTCGCGATCTATCAGAACTCGGGAAAAACAAGCAGCTCGCCTCTCTGTGGCAAAGGTGGCATCCAGAACCAGGGTGTAGGAGCCGGGATTGGGCATTACTTCCGGGTGGTCGGCTCTGCTCCAGCTGATTGGCTTCTCGGACCAATGCATGGACTCGGGGGTCTCTGATACCACCGCATTCACTTCTTGCTGTCGTTGCCGTCTGCTGTGCTTATCGTCGGCCACACCGGTGAACACGACATAAGCTCCATGCTCTTCATGATACTCGTCTTGTATGGCTCCGACTGGTCAAACCGCCGGCTGCTGGGGGGAGGAGGAGGCGGCTGCCCAGCAGGCGGAGGAGGCAGAAGGCCATCACCCTTGGCGATCCTGGTGAGCTAATGGCACTTTCGGGTGGTGCGGTTGGACGGCTTCGCACCACTGTGGAACTTGCAGGGCGCATCAAGGGTCTGCTCATATGAGAAAGCGGGCAGCCAATTGGGCTTGCCGCCCTTCTGGCACTTAGATGGAGGCTGCCCTTCCGGCTGCTGGTCTTCGACTGTCGCCACCTGCCGGCTTGTAGAAGCTGGCTGCGCGGCCTTGCGCTTGTTGTCGTTGGGTTGCTGACGGCGACTGGTGTCACCAGTCGGGGTCCGAGGAGCTGGAGGAGCCACTTTGCCAGACGCATCAACCCGGATCTCCGCCTTCATGGAGGAGTCGGCCGTGGCGTATTTATCTGCTATGATCAACAACTCGTCGAGGGCCGCCGACTCGTCGCAGTGAAGCCGGTGCTTGAGAAGGGTGCCCTCTCGGCACCCGGTGGTGAAGTACTCGATGGCCTGCACCTCATGCACGCCTTCGCAAGAGTTGCGGAGCTCGGCCCAGCGCGTGAGGTAGTCACGAGTCGACTCGTTGGGGCCTTGGACACACAAGGAGAGCTGCCGAGGCTTGGGTGGTCGCTTGTATGTGCTGGTGAAGTTGCGGATGAAGGCTTCGGTGAAATCGACCCAGCTGTTGATGCTGCGGGGTTTCAGGCTGTTCAGCCATGTCCGGGCCGTGCCCTGGAGCATGAGTGGAACATACTTCACGGCAACGCGCTTGTTGCCATTTGCGATGCTGACGGCCGTGGAATAGTCGACCAGCCAGTCCTCCGGCTTTACGGAGCCGGTGTATTTGGGCGTGTTTCTTGGGAGCGTGAACCCTTTGGGGAAGGGCTCATCTCGAATACGGGGGCCAAAACAAGGCGGACCCAGCTCATCTTCTTCTTCTAGCGCCAGGGATCGGTTGAGACGGTCGATCCGGTGGCGGGCATCGTTCTCTCTGACTCCTTCTCGGTGGCCAAGGTGGTCGCCGAGTGTCGGGTGTTCGACAGGCGGCGGGGAGACGCGCCTTTCCCTGCGAGGGGGAGGAGGTGGACAGTCATCCCGTCATTCCACTGCTCTTGGGCGGCCGTCTTGGTCGAGCTCGATGGTGATGCAAGTCTGGCTGCGGCTGGCAGCCGGCTCCTTGTCTCTTCTTTCACGGACGCCACCAGTCGGCGTCCGGGATATTGCGCCTTGATCTTGGCGGGGAGGCGGATCGTCATTCTGCCGGTTGGGGGCCTCGGTATGGCAGCCGGCCTCGTGCTGCTCAACAGCCGCGTCGAGGAGTCGCTGGTAGCGCTCCGCCATGTGGCGACGCTCTTCACCCTCAAACTTGTACAACTCTTCTGCTGCCGCCTGGGCAGCTCGTATGTTTTCCGCGGGCATGGCGTAGATGGGGCGATCTGCCCCGAATATGCTGGCGATGGCCGCGCCGCGTTGCTAGATCGTGCCGATGCGGCTAGGCCCACCAGGAGCCGGCGTGCCACCCACAGCGCGGTCCATCTCTGCTGGTAGGCCTCCGATAGGCATCTCATGTTGGCCAGCTTCTTGGCGCTCTCGACTAGCTGGGCGCGGCGTGCCTCCAGCATCTCGGCGGTGGCGTCTTCTGGAATGGGCGCCGTCAAGTCTTGCAGTGCCGCATCAAGCGGATCATGAGCACCTCCGCCGGAGTGCTCGCTGTGGCCAATGACAAGCACCTCCGTGACGGCGCTTCTGCCGCTCTCCGCGTGAGGAAGCGGCTCGTCGTCAACCACCACGTTGGTGGGGAACGCGTCAAGGGATGTTGTGTCGGAGTCGACAAGCATCGGGTCCGTGGAACCAACAGATTCCAAGTCTACAGCAGGCTCGATGGCGACATGGAGCTGATCGAGGAGGCTGACGAGGCGGCTCTCAGGGCCATCGGTGCCCGCATCAGACGCGGGCTCGTCGGAGAGGCGAACCTCTCCAACAAGATCGGCGAGGCAACTCGCCGCGCAGGCGACCTCCGCGCCATGCAGCGCGTTAGCGCAAACTCCGTCTGGCGTGCCGGGCTGGCTGCGCTCGCCAGGGAGGAAAAGGGTTCCCGTCCAGAACAGGTCTCTGGACGACGGTGCACCTCGCCCCACGCTGGGCGCCAAATGTCGGGGGTTGGGTGCGACATATGCCAAAGTATGGCTTATCATGGTGGGAGCGAGTAGAACGTCGCCGGTGCCTGGAAGCGGGATAAGGCATAGACACGAACGCCGGCGCACTTTACCCAGGTTCGGGGCTCTCCTAGGAGATAACACCCCTAGTCCTGCTCTGCGGGGTCTCTGCATGATCACTATGGCACTAGTGAGTACAATGGTGCTCCTCGAGCTGTTTGCTAGAGGTGGAAGAAAGCGAGGCTAGCTCTCTCCTTTCTCTATGGGTCAGTCTAGTTCTAACAGCTTGGGAACCCTTTGCATGGGTCCCCTGGGGGGTTTATATAGGCCTACCCCCAGGGGTACAATAGTAATCCGGCCGGGTGTAGGACCAGGCTGTCAGTCTCTCTGGTGGCCGGCTTCTCCGCCGGCTGCTGGGACCCGCCGCCTGGTGGGCCCTGCCAGCTGGTCTAGTACGGAGCCGACAGGCTGCCTCCGCCGCTTGCGGGTCTTGTCGGCTGCTGATCACTGTAGCCGTGATGCTAATGACACCGGCTCGGTCAGGGGAGCGTGGCTACAGCCCCGCCGCCTGGCGGGCGATTACTATAGCTACTCTGTGTCTCGTCTAGTTAATGGTGCGTGGGTCCCGAGGAAGGGGTGGGCCGACTGCTGGGGCCGACTTCGCTCGGATCCGACTGGTGGGGCTCTAACCGTCTTCCGGACTCTCGCTGATTTGTGGGGCCCGTCGTCCTTGGGCCGTACCGACAGGCCGTCGTGGGAGCAGGGCTCCGCCTGCTTGTGGTGACGTCAGGGGTGGAGTGGCAATAGTGCCGCGCCGAGCGGAGATCTCCGCTGGTACGGTGCACTGTGGCCACGCCCATCCCTGGATTTGGGAGGGATGGGCTATACTGTAGCCATTCCCTGTCTTGTCTTTCTTGATGAGGGCGCAGGCTTCATAGGCGCCACGGGCCGACTGCTAGGGGCCGGCTTCTCTGGAAGCCGCCCACTAGGAGTCGGCTTGTCTTGATGCCGACTTCTAGAACTCGGCCGTCTACGGGCAGCCGGCTATTCCTCCAGCCGGCCACCAGAAGGCGACACTTCGTCTTGGTGCTTTGAGGGGCGCAGCCAGCCCCGATGTTTTGGAAGGTTTTGGGTCTCGGGTTAGCCTACCCGTGGCCCATTACTCCGACACCATCCACTTGCCTCCTGCTCCGGACATGCTTGGAGTGGTTTGAGGAGAAAAACGCGAACTTGGGTGCTAGAGCTCGAGTGCGCAAGAATGGATTACCAAGGAGGAAGAAGGCGTGGGTGAAAAAGGTGAATCCTTGTCCCTTTATAAGGGCGGAAGAAACTATGCGCCTCCCCACCTACCTGGTGAATTCGCTTACTCCCCAAGCATTGTAATTGATGGCGCGGTTGGGTTACCCACACCCGTATTGATGAGAATCCCATGATAAGGGGACACGATCTCTACTTCGACAAGACGTGCCAAGAAAACCGCCTCACAATATGTGCAGTGGCTGGTTGTGAAAAACGGTTCAAATAATGACCGGGCCGTGGTGTGCTGTCATGTTGCAGAATATGTCAGCAGATTAAATTTGTGGAAATATTATTCTCTCTATGGTGGTATGTGGAATTTGTTTTGTAGAGCCGAACACTATCCTTGTGTTCAAAATCTTCTATGGAGTATTCAGAGGAAGAACCCGCCTTGCAATGCCAAAGACAATCTGCGCGCCGGACTCATCGTCATTGAAGCCTGGTTCAGGGGCTACTGAGGGAGTCCTGGATTAGGGGGTCCTCGGATTGCCGGACTATATCCTTTGGCCGGACTGTTGGACTATGAAGATACAAGATTGAAGACTTCGTCCCGTGTCCGGATGGGACTCTCCTTGGCGTGGAAGGCAAGCTTGGTAATACGGATATGTAGATATCCTCCCTTGTAACCGACTCTGTGTAACCCTAGCCCCCTCCGATGTCTATATAAACCGGAGGGTTTAGTCCGTAGGACAACAACAATCATACAAAAGGCTAGCTGCTAGGGTATAGCCTCTACGATCTCGTGGTAGATCAACTCTTGTAATACTCATATCATCAAGATCAATCAAGCAGGAAGTAGGGTATTACCTCCATCGAGAGGGCCCGAACCTGGGTAAACATCGTGTCCCCCGACTCCTGTTACCATCCGCCTTAGACGCACAGTTCGGGACCCCCTACCCGAGATCCGCCGGTTTTGACACCGACAGGCGCTGCACGGGAGTCTCACCCCGCTCGTGGCGCGGCAGTAAAGCCATCATATCACAAAACCCAACCACTCCCAGTAATAAGTGGCCTGGTAAAATAAACGGACAAGCAACCATCACATCCCTCCGTCTTTTTTGCATTTCATCTCTCTGCATTTACTTTCTCCGGTTCATCTCGCACACTCAATCCCTAGCTACTACTCCTAGGGCCAGTTCTTTTGACGGCTTCGCCAGCTTTTCCCATAAGACTAGTCACAGTGGAGAGTAACATTAAGGCGCCTCACTCATTTATTTGGGCTTCTAAACTACTACTACTCCCTCCGTCACAGTATAGAAGGCACAGTTAAATTTGCGTGCGTTTCCACAATAGACAAGGTTTAGGGTGCATTGCATTTATTTCTAGTACCTAATTAGTACTCCGATATACTATTTCTATATGCATGCGTAGTGTGAATGCTATTTTTAGCCCATCTCACAACCAATAGATAACCACATAGGTCCCAGAGAATTTCCAAGCACGCCTTCTAAACCGTGACAGAGGGAGTAGTAGTACCTCCGTCCTGGTTTATTCCTCACCATTGTAATTTGTGCTAAATTTTGACCAAAGATTTAACTGATAAAATGTTAGTGCATGTGACATGCACTAACATTTCATTAGTTAAATTTATGATCAAAATTTGACACAGATTACAATGGGGACCAATAAACCAGGACGGAGGTAGTAGTTATGGGATTACTAATCTAGAAGCCTAAAAGAACTGGCTCCTGGAACTCCCACTAGTAGTAGTACTCAAGTTGGAATTCCAATTGCACGGCACAACTTGTTAGGCAAAAAAATTGATACAGGGTATAGGAAGCGGTTTGGGAATTTGCATGCCTTTCCGACTAGTGAGATACTCCGTACAAAGTACGACAGAGAAATAACCACAGAGAAGGAAGCTAAAAGTAAACAATCAAACAAGCATGTTTGCATTTGTTTTGCATTGAATCGTTTCACAAGCTTGACTAGTGCTGTTTTTCTACTTTTACAAAAACCACATCGTAATGTTAAAATGTCCATTTGCACGTACATAAGTAATAGTAGTACTCCCTCCATCTAGGTGTATAAGTCTTCCCTCCTTCTTGGTCACGGTGCACAACCAAAGATGACTTATTGACTTGGACGGAGGGAGTAGCACAGTCTGCAAGCATATATAGAGAGAGACGTGTAGTGCGATAGTATATAGTAAAGTTTGTGCTATATGCATGTACTTACAAAATGCGTACGAATACACAAGGTTTCCAAACTTTCCCTTTTACATACTTAATTAAGGATGCTAATAATTCCTGAACATTCGGGGTTTATCATTTGCGTCCCAAAACTAATGAGATCGCCTTACGAAACAAAAATTATACTCCTACTAAAAGCCACGGCGCTCGCAGGAGCGCTTGCGGCGCGCCACGAGTGCCCTGGTGCGCGTCCGTTTCCCAGCGCGCCGACACAACGCCTCTTCCTCAGCCTCGCAACTCGCGGGGTGCTGATTGGCAGCTTGTCGGCGGGCGAGCGCGATCTCACCGGTGTGGTGATCCGGCGCCAACAGGTACTCCTCCTCGATGGAAGCGTGCACCCGGTCCATGTACCGCCAAGCGTAGATGAGGCGCTTGGGCCCGACTGCACTCAGGGCTTTGGCACGGGCGTCCTCCACCACCCTCACGGCCCTCGCACGAGCCTTCTGCCAAGGAGCCAATTGCCTGACTCTCTCAGACGCGACATAGGCCTGCCAGGCAGCTTGTCCCGTGGTGCGCTTCTCTTCCTCGGCCTTCTTCTCCGCCTCTATTTTGGCGCGCTCTGCTGGAGGCAAAGCCTCCCACAAGGCGACATCCATTTCTTTCCAAAGCTCCTCAAGGCTGGGGGGCTCGGCGGGCGGCGCGGCGTTCTCCTCGTAGCGGGGAGCCGACGCGTCCTCCGACGCGCGTGCTGGCGAGATTGGGAACGCTGACGCGTCCACCTCAACGCGTCGCGGCGAGGAGCGGAACGCCGACGCATCCTCCTCGACTAGTGGCGGCGAGGAGCGGAACGCCGACGCGTCCTCCTCGACTAGTGGCGGCGACGAATGGAACAGCGACGCGTGACCGTCCGTGCGGTGCAGCGAGGGGCGCCTAGGGCTTGGGAGGGGCGATGACATGGTGGTCGACGTGAGAGGGAGGGGGAGGAGATAGCGATGAACGTGAGCGTTCTTCCGAATGTCGTGGGAGGCGCGGTATTTATAGCGAGCAATGGCACACCTACGTAAGATATGTACTGAGCTGCACTTACTTAACTGTAGGTCCGGTTGCGTCACTGACATGTGGGCCAGACCCCTGTTGGGCCCATATGTCGGTGATCCAATGCACCTGCAGTTAAGTAACTGAAGCAGCGTCCCGGAAGATATGTTGCGTGATTAACATAGTAACAGCTACGTGGGCATATTTGTTGGAGTAAATTACGGGGGAGGGAAGGGGTGGAAATATTGCTGGTCACAACGGATTGGACGAGCGCGGGGGGAGGAGAGTCATGCATGTAGATTTTTTCCACATGGGGTGGAGTGGTGGGACCGCCGGAGGGAGAAGGAGAGTCTGGCAGGCATATTGTTTCCACACATGGAGAGGAAAAGATTTGGAGACGAACGAGCTTCCTGCAGGTATGGGGAACGGTGCATAATAAGTCTCATCTTGCATGCCGGGCTAGGTATACTCTCTAGTCATTAAAAACATACACGCCCCACACATGTTCATATTTCAAGGTGCACTAAGTTATTGCATGCGATGGTTAAGGCTGGCCATAATGGTGGTATCTTAGCTGGTATCATGCACACGGGAATAGCAAACATGCTGATGTGGCAAAGAATTAAAGAAGATAGGGGGTTAGAGTAACTAGTGTTCATGCATGCATTGGTAAACACATTTTTTTGTGAAGAACGACAGCATTAGTTGAGTACTTTTGCAGACTACAAAAACTATTCCACCGCCTCTATCTTGCTAAGAGTAGGTGAAAATTTTGAATCGAGCCGTTTAAACTAGAAGAAAGGTAGTAGTACCCTAATAGCTAACCTCGGCCCTGTTTGGATCCATGTGTTAGAGTTAGTTTGGGTTAGTTTGAACTCAACTAACCCAAAAAAAATCTAACCCACCAAGAGGTGCTTATTTGGGTTAGTTCTTCTCGGGACACTAAAAAACACATTTTTCTCTCGCTCTCCCCGTAGCAGATCCCTCCCCACTTCCTCGAAGCTTCTCGTCCTCTCCCTCCCTCCCTCTCGCACCGCCCATGAAGGCACCTCGCCGTATCCGCGCTCCATCTAAGCCTGTCATCCAAACACCTCTTTCCCTAGAATTACTTCAGGGTTAGTTCAGGATTAGAATCTTTAACTCATCTAACTCATCTAATAGTAGTTCTTATACTCATTATAATCAGTATTGTAGATATTGATATTTTTAGTATAAATTTGGTCAAACACTTTGCAAACGGTTGACGGAAGTAAAAAGGACCAGAGGGAGTATCATGCATGCGAAGTAGGCAAAACAAATTGCTCATTTATAGCCGGTCGAAGTCTCAAAGGGCGCGATCGCGCGAGGGAGGCGAAGGTCGTGGGAGGCGCGACGGTTGACGGAATTAAGTGAAGTTACCCACGCGCCGGCATGGCGTGCGAACAGGCAGAAGCTATACCGTCAGGCCTACGATATGGGTCTAGTAGACATGACATCTACTGGGTCCCGCATAGTTCTTAAGAACTCTTTGGGGGCTTGCAGCCGTTTATCCACCGGGCAAGCCAGCAACTCCACGCCGTCCGCACACCCTACTCGTCCCCGTCTTCTACTAGTACAGTACCTTACAACAGTTTGCTCCCAGTCTTCCCGTCCTTTCACATTACACCAATTCAACTTCTCCTAACCCTCCTCCAAAATCCATGGCCTCCCAAATCTCCATGGTCGCCGCTGAGTACCAGGTTAGAGCCATCACCGGCGATGAGTTCTTCGTCATCTACACACGTGGATCCGCGATGGTGAAAGCATGCCTTGCTCGCTTCCTACGCATGTTCAACAGTTCAATGGATGAGTGGGTCGCAGGGCTAGATGTTGAGTACACCATAGTCCTGCAAAGAGAGAAGAAACTAAAGGAGGCAGAGAAGAAGAAGCCCGCCGTGATCCAGGTTTGCGTACATAACGTGTGCTTGGTCTACCAGATATGCCATGCCGACGTTGAGTGCCAGAATTTTAAGAACTTCCTCAAGGACGAAAGAGTGAAATTCGTTACTGTAGACTTTAGGAACGACAGGGATGTCCTGGGTCGGATAGGCCTCGTTGTAGGCCAGCCCTTCGATCTCCAGAAGGCAAGCTTGGTGTCCTCCTCTCAGCCTTCAATGCTGATCCTGGCAGCAGCCGTGATTGATCCTTCGTACGCTAAACTGAAGAAACCTCACCACAAGTTTCATCATGCATGCATGGGAGTCGAAGACATTATATGAAGATTACATCCTATACGCAGCAATGGATGCCTACCTTTGTTTAAATATCTACAAGGGTTGGATGAAGAAGCAGAGCCCAGTGTCCGGTTCAAGCAAAGAAGCGTCAGCGAAGAGGAAGAGGGACGAGGATGAAGTCGAGGACGTGGACTCGGACTCCGAGTAGGTGGCAGTGTCGTCGCTCATGCTGGTTCTACTGCAGTGTCAAGCGGACTAGTTGCTTAGTTTATTTTCAAGGGTGTGTTGTGCTGAGGCCCCAGCAGAACTATGTTTATGTTCTTTCTCGTTATTTGAACTCTTTAGTACGTACAGTAGTACTAGTACTATGTCTTACTACTGTTCTTCTTGCAGTTGGTACTACTGCTTGTATCTTCGTGTTCCTACTATACTTAATACGTTCGTACTAGTAGTATAATTTGGGTCAGTCGATTTGTGAAAGAAGTTCGACGGAGTGAAGGAAGAAGACGGTAGGGTGCCCATGATCTATCTTATGAGTGTTGGGTGTGGAATGCAGTTCGCCGAAAAAAATGGATCGTGCCCGGGGTTAAACGGATGGCGGGGGTGGGGGAGCATGGCGGTGGCAGGCGGTTCAGGGGAGGGCGCGGCGGTGGCGGCAGGCGGTTAGGCGTGTGGTGGGCTGAGAAGATGAACCGTGCATCTATTTCGGACGTTGAAGAAGCCCTTCTAGCCATCCATGTTGCATCAAACGGCTCACAAGAGTCGACTGACCCAAATTGCTCCTTCAGATTGCAGGATCCACGTGGCATTCAAGGTCTCGAAGGTAGGTTCCGCGTCCGCACCCGGTTTGCGGGCTCGACGCGCGCGCGACCGGCTTCCGCCGCGACAGCCACCATGCGCGCCTCCTCCGCGCGGGCGGAGACAACAATGACACGCTAGTTCCTCCTCGCTGGCGTGCTGGAGCACGCGCTCGTCCTCCTCTTCATACGATGCGTGCATAGACGCGGCTCCACCAGCTGCTCGCGTACTTGGCAGCACGGCGGCATCGCGAGAAGGGACTGCAGACGACATGAGCGGGCGAGCCTTCGGCTTGGCGGCGACACGGCGGTGATGGGCGAGAAATTGTTGGCTGGAGCAGGCGGGCGGCGGCATGCGCAACGGCGGCGGCATATTGATGAGTGCGCGTATGGGAGCTTAGTTTAGTTTTATATAGGCTTGGTCAAACTTAAAAGAAAACTGTACTAGTACAAGTAAACATTAGACTTAGGCAGCGCTTTTATTAGTTACCACAGCCACGATACGGAATCCTGTGCAAGTGCGTGAACCGCAGCCGCATGGTCGATCGAAAGGTGTGTCACCGTGTCGCGCTCGAAGGACATCCACCGAACCTTTTTGTGTGTGTGAAAACAATCCCCAAATATTACTCAACTTTTTTCCGGGAAAAGTTCTTGACGCTACAGTATTTCCATATATTTGAATTTAGCTCCAGTTTGTGTTTATTTGGATTTGGACGTTTTAGGTGCGCCCTAGTTTTTTTAATACTGATTTTGTGTGTGTGATTGAGAGAGAACGTGTGTATGTGTCCATATGTGTGTTGTGGCGGAAGGGCAATGTGGAGACGGTGTGCGTGTGATAGAGACATAGAGAGGTGTGAATGTGCAAATGATCATGCATGAGTGAGACATAGACAGATGCCGATACGTTTTGTATACATGAGAGAACGGTCTTCTATTTTACTTGTGTGTGTGTGTGTGAGAGAGAGAGGAGCATCCGTAACACAACAACCATCTCTCTCGATTCGTCCGTCCCTCGCACGATCGCATGTAACACATGCATCAACGAGCACATTTTGACACCCTCACCTAGCCCCTGCCCACCTCAAGGCCCGCACATCGCTCTCTATCTTGCACGCACAATCTCTTAGTGAATACCCTATTTAGCAAGTAGCTTTCTGTCACATACACACACATTTCTCTCCTTAGGTTTGTTTTCTCTCAATATCTGACACACACACACACACACACACACAACACACACACCCCCTCCCCCGAGCACACAATTCATCCCCATCCAAGGTTATATGGCGACCACTCTCACTTGTGCTTCTCTGCACCCCAGCATGCACAACACCTCAATCTTCAAAGAGGGCATCGAGGAGATCGAAGACGGCGACCACACTGCGCTAGAGAATGCGGGGCCATTTGGAAGCAGGATGATGTGACGACGGCTGACTGACTCCTCCCCCACACTCTCTCTCTCTCGCACAAAATTACCAACCCCTCTCTCCCCCGCACAAATTTATCAATCCCTCAACCCACTAGATCCTTCCCCTCTCGTCCATGTTTTTCCAGCTCTCTCATCAAACCTGTTGTCTCTTCTCCTTCCACGTGTACAGAATCCGGATGCACACGCATCTCACGTATATTACATGTCTCCATCTTTCTCACAGACCTAACTTCTTCCTCTCTCTTTCTCTCTCTATCTCCCTCTCTCTATTTCGTTAGGTTTGTCTCCTACTCTCTCGTCCACATACATACAATCTTTCCCGCCCTATCTGCTCCATCTTCGCAAGCTCTCTCTGCACGTTTCATTCACACATTGGGATATGTTCAAAATGTTGATTTTATAATGGTTGATGTAGAGTTATTGTTGGTTTTGTTGCATCCTACAAAGTAATAACTATGAAATGCATTTTGATTGTCATTTGACTGGGATTATGCGAGTTTGAGCATGTTGTGAAGTACTATAGACCTCGTATACATCTTGGAATTCGACAATGATTGTAACTATTGAATTGTATAGACCATTACATTCGAAGTCAGTAGCCTAATATATTTATTTCAGATTTTCAACAAATGATTAATTCACTACTCCCTCCGTTCGGAATTACTTGTCTCGGAAATGGATGTATCTAGAACTAAAATACGTCTAGATACATCCATTTTCGCGACAAGTAATTCCGAACGTAGGGAGTACATACTAAGAAAACAAATGTGCACACCCTCCGTTTTTATTGAAGTCTGCGTATTAGCATTGGTCAAAGTCAAGTTTTGTAAACTCTCAGAAAATTTATAACAAAAAATATTAACATATACAATAACAAATAAATACCATTAGATTCATTATTGAATGTACTTTCACATCATACATATCTGTTATGGTAAATGTTTATATTTTTCTATAAACTTGGTCAAACTTTAGGAAGTTTGACTTCGGTCAAACCTAATATGCAGAGTTTACTAGTACTACTCGCTAGTTGCTTAGCCGAATCACCCAACACGCCACACGGGGAGTTCAGTGTCACAAAATTTTGAGGTCGGCGGGAAAATCTCCCGCGACCCTGATTCGAGCAGTGGGAAGTTACCATCATAGCCTTCAAAACAGGCCTGCGGATGATGGTTGGTAGGGGGTTGTTTTCATAACTTCAGGTTCACCCTGCCCTGCCAACCCCACCTCGGCACCTAGAGTAGTACACCTGAATACTCCCCATTTTCTATCTCCACCGCAAAATAGACTTCTCCATGGCACCGCAGCCTTCATGCACCTCCCCTTCTACAACGACGCACTTGTCCACCGCAGCGCATCTGCCTCATCGACGACCTCGTACACCGCACTGGAGCCGGTCCACCGTCGTCGTCGTACACGGAGCCTCTTCCCCGGCACCGTCTTCCACGGTCTCGGATCTGCTTCCCGGAAGCCGACGCCAAGCGCAGAAGCACCACCGTCGTGGACAATGAACTGACTCCCGTTGCCGACCATGACTCACAGAGGCCGCCGCGACCATCGTTCTCCTCCTTGATTGGTAATATGTGTATTGAATCACTTAGCAGTACATGTGCAGTTCCAATTTTGTTCATACCTACCCTTCAAATTTCCTGGGTGCTATTGTTCCCATAAAAGTAATTGGTTATAGCCTCCATTGTCCAACAGAATATCAGCTTGTAATTGTGCGTCGCTCCTGTATCGCGTTGTGCTTGGGTAGGTTTTTCATCTGCAACCAGTAGTGTGGCAAATGATGGAAAGTTTTTTAGAACTAGCAAGATGCCCATGCGTTGCACGCATCAAGATGCATTTGTATGAGTAGTTTATCTTGTGGGAGAAAAGGATGAACGAGGGAATGCCTTATTTGCAAATGCGGAGAGGGGTGTGGGTATCTTTTTGCAAAATTGCCACAGTTTCCTTCCTATCCATCGGATATAAATCGGATGGCCTATATTGCAGGATGGCAGGAACACCATCATCACCAATTCTGTTTTTTATAAGAGTAGGGAAAAAGTAGAGAAAAAAGTAGAGAGTAGAGAAGTAGAGATAAATATTAAATATAAAATAAATATGACGGTAGAGAAGAGAGTAGAGATAGCAGAGATGTCGGGAAAGGATTGCGCGCGTGCGGGAAAAAGCGGCCGGGCGTGCGCTAGTTTTGGCGCACAGCGTCCGGCACGCTTTATAAAATCCAACGCCCTCCCACCGCTCTATGCCTTGCCACCGCTCTCTCCCCGCTCTGTGCCTCGCCACCACTCTCTCCCCGCTCTTTCTTGCCTCGCCGCCGCTGCGCCACCATGCCGCCGCGTTACCGGGAAACTTGGGGATACCGCGGCGTCCGCGCACGCCCCTCCGGCGGCTTCTCCGCCGAGATCCGGTTCCGCGGGATGCGCCCCGGCCTCGGCAATTTCAACACTGCCAACGAGGCCGCCCGCGCGTACGACGCGGCGGCGTGGCGCCTTTGGTGGCCTCATAGAACATTGAACTTCCCCAACGTGCCGATGCGGGAGCGGGCACAGGAGCTCGCGCCTCTGCCGCGGCTTATCACCGACGAGGATCATCGCGACAACCGGAGGCGGGAGAACCGTCTCGGCATCGCCAAGATGGACGAGGAAGCCATGGCGTTCTGGCGCCAACGCTTCCCGCAGGACATCATCAACGAGCGCGAGTTCTACGAGCAAAGGAGGGCGGAGAGGGATAATTGGAGGGCGGAGCAAGCCGCCTATCGCGAGGACACACTACAAAAAAATACACTTCCGTGATGATACGCGTTTGTCACAGTAGGTCGCATTTTTTGTTATGCATGTACATCCATGACGATTTTATGACAGAATCAAGATAGTCATACCTGTGCTGTCGTAGAAGTGTTCCATGACATTACCAAAATTATCATCACGGAAGTGTCCACTTCCATGACGATAAATCGCCCGTCACAGAAGTGCTTTCGTCAAGGGTGACCGGCACGTGGCATCCACCGTAACGGAACACCGTTAAGCTATCGGGTTGGGTTTTGGATCCGATAACCCGTTAACAGCCGCGACCAATGGGAAATTTCCACGTGTAAAATTCTTATTGGCCGGACAAAACACGTGTCAGCTCGTCAGTGGGTCAGATAGGCGCCTATGATATGTCGACACGTGCCACGGCCCACCACTGGCCCATTTAGCTTACAAAGCCGGCCCGTTTGACTTGGTCAAAAGTTAACGGGCTGGCCCATGAAAAGCCTGTTAACGGTCTCTTCGCAAATAGCCCATTTTACGACCCGTTAACTCAAGACCCGTTAGGCCCTAAAGGAAATCGGCCCAACAACGTCATGTGGGCCGTCGAATATAACACCAGCCCATTTCACTTTCGGCCCATGTATGGCCCACGACGTCTTTTGGCCCATATGAGGCCTTCGTATCTTTCGGCCCTTTATAGGCCCACGGTGACTCTAGCCCATAATGAACAGTAATTTTCTTTATACCCGTTAACGGCCCGTGATTTACATGGGCCGTTTCCAGGCCGTGTTAGCTTTTGGCCTATTGACGGGCCATACGTTCTTGGGCTCCTTTTCGGCCCTCGATTACTTCCGGACCGTTACTGGCCTGTTCCCCTAATGGGCCAAATTCGGCCCATGGCAAGAGTCGGCCCGTTACTGGCCTGTTCCGCTAATGGGCCAAATTCGGCCCATGGCAAGAGTCGGCCCGTTACTGGCCTGTTACCCTAATGGGCCAAATTCGCCCCATGGCAAGAGTCGGCCCGTTTCTGGCCTGTTAACCCGTTGCCTCGTTTCTAGGCCGTCCTATATTCTGGCCCATTAACGACCCGTTATGCCTGTGACAGAATTAAGCCTTTGCTGTCCTACGGCCTGTTACCGTGCTGGGCTGATACCAATTACGCCCGATTACGGCCCATGTAGACCCATTTATCCGACGGCCCGAGGCCCACTGATTACAGGCCCATTTATCGACGGCCCGTAGGAGACCCATGGATCCTACGGCCCGTATATGGCCCATGGTAGTTGCGGCCACTAGCAATCCAGGGAAAAAGAAGACTAGGAAATAAATAAGGCCGAAACTAACGCTAGGCTATTAAGGCAATTGCACCGATTACATCCACTCGGCATCAAAGATCGCCACCAGTGCAAATATAGGGAACACCCTACACTATACAAAAATGGCTTGCTGTTTTCTTCAGCCGGTGGCTGCACGTTAAGAATAAATTTTGTATCGCACCAAAACAAATTACAACTGTACAACAAAAGGAAGGTTGGCATAAAACTTAACAGTCTAGCAGATAAATGCACCACCAGAAGTTCAGAAGCTCAGTTCATTTGACCCGACTGTTACGTTTTCATGTTGTATTGTCCGATGGAGCACCATAACCCTCGCCTTCATTTCCCCTAGGCTCCGGAACAACATAGCAAATGTCTGATAGTCTGGTTTCAAAACCATGAATATCTTGACGACATTGAGCAATGTTTCTCCTTGTTTCACAAAGGGTCTCTATTAGGGAATGGACTTGTGTCTGGAGCGCAGATACAACATTGCTTTGAGCTTGCATATCTTGATCATGAGGCAGTTTGGACGATATTGCCTTAACAACCAACCTAGTATTACGCAGGAACGTGCTTTTGGCACTGTTAGTGGACAGGTACTGACCCACTGCAGCAAGAGCTGACATTGCGGTTATAGTTGCCTCGCCACCTTCAGAAGGTGGCGGTTCCACCATTTTTTCCATAGCTCGCTGAAAAGTTGAGGTTTTACATTAGTAGTACCAGAACAGAAGATATTAAGGAGGCAGCAAAACCAAACAAAATAGCTTTGGTCTATATACAGAACTTATTCTGGTGAACCCATGTAAAATATTAGTTGTATTTTATTGCAAAGTACATAATAAAACCAGGTTCCAAACATATGACCATGTACCATCGCTAATGTATTGTCTATTTCTTCACATTGTATTGAGGGCTAAGGATAAAGAGACGAAGTTTATAATACGATAAGCATAGTATGACATCATTCATATCACAAAACAACTGAGAACAGACAAACAGGCAATTGTAACGTTGTGTGGGCAAGTCCAGCACGGAACTAGATTACGGGTCAAGATCAAAGGAACATCACTCCTCTCTTTTAAACCTTGTAAGGTGCAATGATACGCTAAGACAATTGTGTATAAAATTGAAAAGAGTAATGGATATTGGCTGCAAACCATGCAGTTCAAGGCACAAGTCAGAGTAAGTAGTAGTTAAAAGGCATGAGGATTAAGGACTTACAACATCGGCTTTGACTGGTGTAGTCATGCCCTTCTTCTTGCTGGTGTGACAGTCCTTGAAGATTTCCACAACATTTGGTTCAGGTACTTTTTGGTCCTTGCGGGCTTTCCTCTGCATTTCGAACAAGTCAATATAGATATGATAATATGGTACAACGAAAAGAGTGAAACAGCAGCTAATTACAAGAGCCTCGCAGTGTGCAATATAGCTACGAGATCCTCTCGTCTGTTGGAATTTCACTTTCGTACGGTTGGCCTTGTTCTTTGAACAGTTCTCCTACAAGAAGATAGATTTGTGTGGCACATGCGTAAATAGGACTTCAACATGTGATCTGATCACATATATATAATGTACCTGATACTTCGGATCAGACCAGTGTTTAACAAGGCCCCTCCAGTCTTCATCCGATATATTTTCCACTGGAGATGTTTGGGAAAGTTCACTGTTAGCCTTGCCTTCAAAGTGAGTTTTCCTCAAGTTATACCAATACTATCGCAGAGCAGACTTAAAACATGGGTGTAAGCTTGTCTGGTTGCATCATCTTGGCTATCTAACCTGAACCTCATCTGTGGAAAATTATGGGAGTCTCATTATCAGCAACCTAGAAAGTATGGGACAGAGCAAGACGATATTACTAGTTTCCATACATAACCATACTTACAGATAAATGGTCGAGGAAGGTGTTGAACTGGGTTTCGTCTTTGTCATTCCTGTACTGAATCCATGTTGGGAGGATACATACATGACACCTAACGGCAACCGCTGCCTCTGATACTAACTTGGCTGACTCTGTAGCATCACGTGGCCTTTTTAAACCTGCCTCAAAACGGATCTCCATTCTTCCTTCTCTAGATTTAGTTAACCTATCGAGCATTATCCCTGATGTTTGTTTCCTCTTGCGCCTAGGTGCTAGTCCAACAATGAACATAGGAAGAGTTAGTGTACATCAAACTGTGAGACTACATATAAAGAAGCATGCAACTGTAACTTGACTCCAGCAACTACCTTCTTGCTGTTGAAGCTCACAAGGTTCATCTGATATTGCCAACTCATCTTGTGTCAAGAGTGCTTGGGAAGTAGTGTCAGGTGGCAAGGGAGCTTGGGAACGTGCTACTAGCTCAATTGACGCACAAGTAAGTCGTGCAGCTGGTAGTACCGTGGTAGGTGTTGCAAGAACTAGGGCTGTCTCTGCTTGTTTGGTGGCAGCTATTTGCTTCTGTTTGGCTTTTTTTGCAACTCGTGTAGCATGGGATGCCGTGTTTGTAGAATTTTCCGCTGGATTTTGACCTTCTATTGCACCATCAGTACCAGCAGAATCTGCAGGATTCACCCGCTTCTCATTCCCTACCATTCTGTGTTTCTTCCTCTTTCTTTGTGCCATGTTAAGTCAAGCCGACAAGAAAAACGAATAACAATTTAGTTCTTCAGAACAAATTGATGCGTGATGCAGATGAACTGAACTTTGATGTTAGACAACCACATGATAGGAGGATGTAATATGTATGAAAAACAGGACGGAAGAGATAACCAGAACTATGATGTGTAAACCAAGAAGAAGACATTTCACCAAATTAGAAGCAATGCAATGGAAGGTAGACACCATATGAAAGATGCTACAAATATCGCTCTGCCAAGTTAACAGTGTCTCATCATAAATGGCGTTTAAACAAATGTGAAGCAGTACAAGAAATAAATCATATGCAAGATGCAAACAACATCACACTACCATGTTAGAGGTCTCTCGTCATTAGTGCCATTGCATATTCACAGCTTATGATGTGTAAACTAAGGAGAAGGCATTTCAACAAATTAGAAGCAATGAAAGCTAGACACCATATGAAAGATGCAACGAATATCACTCTACCAAGTTAAAACTGTCTCGTCATAAGTGCCATTTCAACAAATTAGTAGTACAAGCTAGAAAAGAATGTGAGATGTAACCTATATCACACTCCGAAGTCAAATGTGTCTTATGATAAGTGATTGTTGCAGGTTACACAACAGTAGTAATTTGATGTAAGAACATGGTGTGATAGACAGATATTGTATGTTCTAGAAACAGGAACACGTGTCTTATTCAAGTATAATGTGTAAAGTAAGCAGATGGAATTCAATAAAATTAGAAGCAATACAAGCTAGACATCACACATAACATGCAACCACATATAACAGTGCCAAGTTAGAGGGAGCACCGGTGATGCTGCACTAGGGGAGACGTGCTCATCATAAACACAGCTTTGTTGAGTGTCTATGCATGTGTTGTCTTGGAAATCATCTTGGGGGTGTGGAGGAGTAGAAACTATAGAGGCCCTCCGTTCGAAAGGAGCACCTTTATCCGCTGCCTTGCTAACTTCCTTCCGCTTTATTGATTTTGAATTGTCAAGTAAAACCGACAAGAAAAAGCAATAAAATTCTCTCTTCAGAACTCATTCATGCATGATACTGACAATCACTACTTTCATGTAAGGCAAACACATGATATCATGATGGAATATGTACGAAAAACAGGACGGCATGGCATGTTCACAACTGTTTGTGTAAACTACGCAGAAACCATTCCAGCAAATAAGAAGCAGTGCAAGCTAGACACCACATGAAAGATGCAACCAATATGACTCTGCCAAGTTAAAAGCGTCCCATCATAAATGGAATTTCAACAAATTAGAAGCAGCGCATGCTATAAATCATATGAAAGATGCAACTAATATCGCACTGCATATACTAAAGGTGTCTCGTCATGTTGATTGATGCGGGATACAAAAAAACAATAGTTTTATGTAAGGACATGCTTAATAGACAGATGTACTATGTACTAAATACAGGAAGGCATGTCACATTAACAGGTATAATGTATAAGCTAAGCAGACTAGCACATGCAGTTTAACCAGATTGGAAGAATTACAATCTAGACACCATATGCAACATGCAACCACATATCACGCTGCCAAGTTAGAGCAAGCACCTGCGATGCTAGTGTAGGGGAAATGCTGTAATCAACTACATAGCTACGTTCACTATCTTCATCTAGCATTTCTGTTTCTTGAGAATCATGTCGGGAGGCTGACGCTGCATTCTTTAAATGAGGAGTAGTCCCCTTGCCTGCCTGCCTCGTCATAAGTGATTGATGAGGGATACACAAGAACATTAGTTTGATGTAAGAACATGGTTAATACACAGATATACTAGTATGTACCAAAAACAGAAAGGCATGTCATATTCAAAGGAATAATGTGTAAGCTAAGCAGATGCAATTTAACCAAATTGGAAGCAATACAAGCTAGACATCCGGCTGGAGTGGTGAGCATGATCATCTAGGACCTGAGAGCCTGGTGGGAGGCGGGCTGCTTCGCCACCATCGCAGTTTTTTAGTTGGCTTCCAGGTGATGCCTATCTTTGCTGGGCTTGTCACTGGCTCAGCCAGTGCCCTGACTAGCTATTTGTCTTCTGGTGCTCATGGAATGGTGGTTCATGTAAAAAAAATCTTTCCTTATCTTACCGACTTCGGCCTTTCGAATACAAGCTAGACACCATATGGAACATGCAACCACATATGACACCGCGAAGTTAAAGCAAGCACCTGGGATGGTGGTTCATTGCGAGCGAGGTCATCAACTCTAGAGCTACGTTACCGTCTCCATCTGCTGACACTGCACCCTTTATAGCGCAGTAACGTGTCTTGCCTACCCGCATACGAAGCTGGAGCGACTTCTCTCTTTTCTTTTTGCTCATGGCAGCAGAGTATGAAATACCCTTGCATAAAAACACAATAGTGAGAGTAAGGGTGAAGTGTGTGCAGAACTAGTGCACTGTAAAAGTAGCAGATAGCAGGTGGCTGAAAAATAAATGACAGGAGACATATGATAGCTCTACAACATTGCATGGCAAACAAAATTAGATTCTACTCCGTATGATTTTGTAATATATGAGCACAGGAAATGCAGGTACTCCTCCAGCACACCACCACATGTGATCATATCTAAGATAACAGTCGACTCAAAATAAATAGGTCAGTCGATTTTTTTAATGAACCGTCCGATCTATAAGGAACAGGCAGATGGCCTTCGTCTACCTCCCGCCAGTCACCGTTGACGATCTTTCTCGAACCGCCAGCGACCACCGGCCTAGACCCCTGCCTCCGCCGCCCCGCCCTCCCATCGACCTCACACCACCGCCGTGCTTGGCAGCGCCCCCAGGCCATCCCTTTAATCCCGGCCGACCTCCAGATCGGACGCCAGTAGCTCTAGGCCGCACACGCCCCTAAGATAAACACCAAGGCGCTGCTTCCCTGGCGTAATAGGCGTACTAGCGCCTGTTATGCCGGGGAAAGCTTCCGTTAATTGGGAATCAACTGGCCAGAAATTGAAATTCAGGGGGCGACGGACCTCTAGCTAAGGTGAAATAGTATATGAGGAGAAACCTTGTGCATCGCGAGTTACTAGGAACATCTAGTATCAAGAAGAAGCGGTCAACTAGTGTCTTCTGTGGGATGAATACCGTGCAAGTAGAGACGTAAGATTTGCACGAATAAGGGAAGAGACCTTTTTCGGTTGCCGGTGTGGTCACCTCCACATGTCGCGCCGATCTTCTTCTTTTTACCGGGGAAGCCGATGTTCTGGAGGGTGCAGGCTTGGACGAACCCATGGCCAAATTATTGAGTGTGTTGCCGTGGCCGTATGTCGGCGGAGGGGAAGCAGATCTGTTGAGGATATAAACTGTCGTGGAATTGTCGCCCGGGCCCTGCCTGCCTTGAGGCATGCTTTTGTGGGATGTGTCGATGGAGGGCACTCTGGCAGATCTGGATCTAGTGATGAGACGGCCGCCGGCTCTGATGGCGAGTCGTCCACAGATGAGTCAAACTCGTTGTATCAACTTCAAGATGGTAGGCTCATGGGTTGTTCCGATGGTGACAGTATTCCGGACCCGTTTGAGCCGCCGAGCCGGGTCGGAATCTTCATGGCCGGTGCGCAGCCTGTTCAGAACCCTGCTGCTGGGGCAGGAAACCCGGTGCCCTCGCCGGCTCAGGTGCTGATGGATCTCACGGACAAGATGACGGCCCTGTTGACCGCCGCGGTTGACCCGGCGGATCAAGCTCAGCATGACGCGGAGGTGGCGCAGTTAAAGTTAGATCTAGTGAAAGCCAAAGAGGATCTGGCAGCGGAAGGGATCAGGATGGCTGCGGAGAGGGCGGCTCTCGACGCCCAAACCCAGTTGATTCAGGCGCAGTCCTTCCGGCTCACGATGGATCAAAACGCGTCCAATGAGGTCATGAGAAGGAGGCATCAAAAAGCCCAATCTCGACTCCCTCCGGTTTACGATCCTCGAAACCTCTTCAACACGCCAGGTGCAGGGTCTAGTAACCCGCCAGGGATCATAGTGCCCGGGTCGGGAACCCCTGTTCAGCCACAAGTGATGGGGCCTCCCCGGGTGAACCCTGCCCCGCCTCAGTATGTGCCAATACCACCGGGTCATTATGCTAACCCGCTGGAGAACATGGTTGCCGCAGCAGCACGGCTGGCGGCCCTCCCAATTGACGGCGACTCTCCGACGGCTATTGAAACCCGCCGGGTCAGGGAACTCCTTCAGACAGCACTGGCGCAGCAAGAGGCGTACTCTTACAGCCGGGACAGGATCCACTCGACCCCTCGTCCAGGCCGGAGCCCGAGTTATAGCAGACACATGGTCTCAGCGACCGGCTCAAGTAATGTCCGACGCCATGACCCGCCCCCTGGCCATGGCCCGGTTCATAACGGAGCCTTTCACGCAGCAGACCAAGACAGAGCGCGGCAAGAGGCGGAGCAGGTGCCTCAGTTGACGGCTTACCAGACTCCCCCGGCTTATCCGACGACTTCCGTCGACGTGGGTATCCCTACCAGGACTGGAGGTGTCCCTTGTTTAGTGCCAGCTCTCCGCAATGAACGTCTACCCAAGGATTCAAAGGCCCTAGGAAGGTGCCTAATTACACGGCTGACTTACAACCCGCAGCCTGGATCGAGAGTTACGAGATGGCCATGGAACTGCTGGAAGTCAGTGAAGCGGCAATGGCCAAGTACTTCACCATGATGTTAGATGGGACTGCCCGCACTTGGTTGAAAGGGCTACCACAGAATTCCATCGGGTCTTGGGCTGAGCTGAAAGCCCGGTTCATCCAAAACTTCAAGGATACCTGTAGGCAGTCTATGTCAATTGTGGATTTGACTAACTGTAAGCAGCAGGAGGGTGAGTCTACGACACATTGGGTTCGCCGGGTTAAGGAGATAATACATTCCTCTGATAAGATGGATGCCGGCTCTGCAGTCTTAATGTTGGAACAGAATTGTCGTTTCGTGCCCCTGAAGATGAAACTCGGGCGGCATAAGCGCGACTACAGTGATATGGGTACACTGATGGCGGCTCTCGTCAATTACGCCGATTCTGATAGTACCAAGGACCCCGCTTCAGATGATGAAAGGACAGGGAAGGGAAAGAAGAACGGCAATGGCAAGGGTCCTCAGCATAACCCGGGGAACCAAGGAGGTGGCAAGCGCAAGGCCGATGGCAGCCTAGAGTTCGTAGCCAACGCCAGCTCACAGGGTAATAACCAGCGACGCAAGGGGAGGCCCCCTCCCCGAGCCGGCGGGTCAGGCCCGACGCTGGAGCAGCTGTTGAATGAGCCTTGTCCAAGGCATGGCTCTAGAGAGAAGCCAGCTACTCATCTATGGAAGGATTGTGCAATCATGAAGGCCTTTAAGAATTCCAACGCCTTTAACGGCAACAATGGCCCGGGCGGTGGCTCAGGCGCCGGCGGCTTTCATGGCCCGGGCGGCGGCTCAAATTCTAATCCTCAGAACGGTCAAGGGGGCTTTAATCAGCAGTCTGGCCAGGGTCATCAACAGCAGCAGGGGGGTTATCAGACCAATCCAAAGCAGCTTAGCGGTGGACAGTATCATGTGTTTACCACCAGTCTGTGTAAGCGAGATCAGAAGCTTCATAAGAGGGCTGTGAATGCTGTTGAGCCGGCGGTTCCACGCTACTTGCGGTGGTCTGAGCAGCCTATAGTGTGGAGTAGGGAGGATCACCCTCCCCGGGTGGATAATCCGGGTCACTTGGCCTTGGTGGTGGCTCCTCAGGTGGGAGGATATAAGTTCACTAAGGTGCTCATGGATGGAGGCAGCAGCATCAACATCCTCTATTATGAGACGTTCCGTCGTATGGGGTTGATTGATAAGAACCTCAGCCAGTCAAACACTATTTTCCATGGTGTGGTACCTGGTAAGTCGGCTTATCCAGTCGGCAAGATCGAGTTGGAAGTGGCCTTTGGAGATGAGCACAACTACAGGGTGGAAAAATTGACCTTTGAGGTGGTCAAGATAAGAAGTCCGTACCATGCCATATTTGGGCGGCCGGCTTACGCCAAGTTCATGGCACGGCCGTGTTACGTGTATTTACAGCTCAAGATGCCGGGTCATAATGGGACCATTACGGTTCACGGCAGCCGGAAGGTGGCCCTGGAGTGTGAGGAAGGCGATGCAGCTTATGCAGAATCTGTTTGCGCAACAGAGGAGTTGAAGTTTTACAAAGACAACGTTGACCCAACAGATATGACCTCTCTGAAAAAGCCGACTACGGAGCATGAGCCGGCAATGAAATTTAAGTCGGCTGATGAGACTAAACTTGTTGATTTCGTTCCAGGAGATTCATCTCAGCAGTTTAGCATCAGTGCCAATCTGGATCCAAAATAGGAAAGCGCGCTCATCGAGTTCATCCGTGAGAATAGGGACATTTTTGCATGGAAGCCGTCTGACATGCCAGGTGTACCTAGAGAACTCGCTGAGCACACTCTCAATGTTGATCCGAAATTTAAGCCGGTCAGGCAGTTCCTTCGGCGGTTTAATGAAGAGAGGCGGAAAGCTATTGGTGAAGAGGTGGCCCGGCTCTTGGCGGCCGGGTTTATCGTTGAAGTCTTTCACCCAGAATGGTTAGCTAACCCGGTGCTCGTACTCAAGAAGAACGGCACCTGGCGGATGTGTGTGGACTACACGGACTTGAACAAGGCGTGTCCGGCTGATCCTTTCGCCCTTCCCCGTATTGATCAAATCATTGATGCTACGGCGGGTTGTGAGCGCCTAAGTTTCTTGGATGCTTATTCTGGATATCATCAGATTAAAATGGCAGTTAAGGACCAGGAGAAGACGGCGTTCATCACTCCCTTTGGAGCCTTCTGCTATGTGTCTATGCCCTTTGGACTCAAGAGTGCACAGGCGACTTATCAGCGTTGCGTGCAGAACTGTCTTCATAACCAGATTGGGCGCAATGTTCATGCTTATGTGGATGATATTGTGGTTAAATCCAGGAAGGAGGAAACCTTGATAGATGATCTGAGGGAAACCTTTGATAATCTCCGGGTCTACAAGATGATGCTTAACCCGGCCAAATGTGTTTTTGGTGTTCCTGCAGGCAAGCTCTTGGGTTTCTTGGTTTCTAACAGAGGCATTGAAGCTAACCCGGAGAAGATCAAGGCCATCACCTCCCTGGCTAAGCCGGCGTGTATAAACGACGTCCAGCGCTTGGCGGGTCGTATCGCTGCTTTAAGCCGGTTCATAAGCCGTTTGGGTGAGAAGGCCATGCCGTTGTATCAGTTGATGAAGAAAACTGATGACTTTGTCTGGAATGATGCAGCTAATACTGCTTTTGAGGATTTGAAGAGACAGCTGGCCGAGCCCCCAGTCCTTGCTGCTCCGGTTGACAAGGAGCCTTTATTGCTGTATGTGGCTGCTAACACCCGAGCCGTCAGTGTGGCCGTGGTGGTGGAGCGCAAGGAAGAGGGTAAGGAGCATCCGGTTCAGAGGCCGGTTTATTATGTCAGCGAAGTACTCATTGAGTCCAAGCAGCGGTATCCGCATTGGCAGAAACTTGTTTATGGTGTGTTCATGGCAAGCCGGAAGCTTAAGCATTATTTCCAGGGTCACCCCATCACTGTGGTCAGTTCTGCCCCCCTTGGAGATATCATTCAGAACAGGGAGGCCACAGGGAGAGTGGCTAAGTGGGCTATAGAGCTCGGACCTCATGGTCTGAAGTATGTGCCACGCACTGCTGTTAAATCTCAGGCTTTGGTGGATTTCATCAATGATTGGACAGAGCTACAAGTGCCCGAACAAAAGCCGGATAACACATATTGGACTATTCACTTTGATGGGTCCAGGCAGTTGGAGGGCTCGGGGGCTGGAGTCGTATTGGCTTCCCCTAAGGGTGATAAGTTCCATTATGTGCTACAATTGATGTTTCCTTGTACCAACAACGCAGCTGAGTACGAGGCCTTGCTCCACGGTCTTCGGATGGCTAAGGAGATGAGCTTGAGCCGGGTAAGGTGCTTCGGCGACTCAGACTTGGTGGCTCAACAAGTATCAGGAAAGTGGGACTCCAAGGACCCTCTCATGGCGGCTTATCGCCGCGAAGTTGATGCCATTGCTGGGCACTTTCAGGGTTACCAAGTAGAGCACATCGATCGCAGGAAGAACGAGGCGGCTGATGCTTTAAGCCGGCTGGGCTCTCAGCGAAAACCGGTGCCGCCTAATATTTTCCTGGACGTCCTGCATAACCCTTCTGTTAAGTTGCCTACAGAGGAAGACTTGGCTGTCCCTGACCCGGAGGCACGACTGGTGGCGGCTCTCCACATCATACCGGACTGGACAATGCCCTATCTGGCTTACATGACCCGGGGAGATTTGCCTGAGGATGAAACTTTGGCCAGACAAATAACCCGGCGGTCTAAGTCAATGATTGTTATCAATGGTGAGTTGCATCGCCGCAGTGTTACGGGAGCGTTCCAGCGTTGTGTCTCCCCTGAGGAAGGTCAAGAGATCTTGCGTGAGATTCATGAAGGGGATTGTGGCCATCACGCCGGCTCAAAGTCTCTTGTGGCCAAGGCTTTTCGTCATGGTTTTTATTGGCTGACGGCTCATGCTGATGCGGAGGACTTGGTCAGTAAATGTGATGGTTGCCAAAGGTTCTCGCGACGGGCTCATGTGCCGGCTCAGGAGCTGAGGATGATCCCAATTACTTGGCCCTTTGCGGTCTGGGGGCTTGATATGGTTGGGCCTTTTAAAAGGTCCAAGGATAAGAAGACCCACCTCTTGGTGGCAGTTGACAAATTTACCAAGTGGGTTGAAGCGGAGCCAGTTAGCAAGTGTGATGCAGCCACGGCAGTTCAGTTTATGAAAAAGGTGATCTTTCGCTTTGGCTTTCCACACAGCATTATAACTGACAATGGTACCAATTTATCCAAAGGCGCCATGGAGGAGTTTTGTCAACGAGAGCATATTAGACTTGATGTTTCATCAGTGGCTCACCCTCAGTCCAATGGTCAAGCTGAGAGGGCTAATCAGGAGATTCTGAAAGGCATCAAACCCCGGCTTTTGGTCCCTTTACAACGGACGCCGGGTTGTTGGGTGGAGGAGTTACCCTCCGTGTTGTGGAGCATCAACACTACTCCTAACAGGTCTACAGGTTTCAAGCCTTTCTTCATGGTTTATGGAGCGGAAGCAGTCCTCCCCAGTGACATCCGTCATGATTCGCCTCGAGTGGCGGCTTATGTTGAGGTGGATAATGAACAGGCGCGCCAAGATGCTCTTGACTTGTTGGACGAACAGCGTGATGTGGCAGCAGCTCGCTCAGCGATTTACCAACAGGACCTGCGCCGTTATCATAGTCGCCGGGTTAAATCCCGGGTCTTCCAGGAAGGCGATCTGGTGCTCCGGCTCATCCAAGATCAAACAGATGCGCATAAGCTATCCCCGCCTTGGGAAGGGCCCTTTGTGGTCAGCAAGAATTTGCACAACGGGTCATATTACCTCATTGACATTCGGGAGCACAAAGATTCACGTAAGTCAGAGGAAGAGACCCGTCGGCCGTGGAACATAGCTCAGCTTCGGCCTTATTACACTTGAGCCACCGGCTCTCATAATGTACATATTTCTCTAAGCCATGTATATATTATGATAAGCAATAAAGCAGGACCTCTGTCCTTTTTTCTCCTCCAAAGATGAATGTGTTGTTTTCATTACAAGATCATGTGATAACTTGAAGGAGGATCCGGCTTATGATCGTATTCGAATCTAGCCATACACAATATAGTCACTTGGGGGCTTCCTGTTCAAACATAGGTCGTATTCGAACCAAAGAGAACATAGCTGTCGATACCCATTTGATTGGCAAAGTGCCGAGCTCATTGGGGAGTTTTCTTTGATCATATTTGAATCATAGTTTAACCTCTTTG
Organism: Triticum aestivum; assembly: GCF_018294505.1. Taxonomy (NCBI): domain Eukaryota; kingdom Viridiplantae; phylum Streptophyta; class Magnoliopsida; order Poales; family Poaceae; genus Triticum; species Triticum aestivum. The sequence continues at coordinate 546,927,567 of NC_057814.1, forward strand.
GGAACCGACGTGGATCGTATTCGAATCAGCGTCGTTAAACAATTCTTAAGGTCATTTGGGGGCTTCCTGTTCAAACATGGGTCGTATTCGAACCAAAGAGAACATAGCTGTCGGTACCCTCTTGATTGGCATCGCCACACACACTGGGGGCTATATGATCGCATTCGAATCCTAGCATAACCCCTTTGGGACGGGTCACTGGTCGTATTCGAACCGGAAGCCCCTAAGTTCTTCTGATTTATAGCGAGTCCTTCTGATTATTTCAAGTGTGCACGGCGGGTCTCACTTTGCCGGCTTAACTTTGATTTATAGTACTAGTCGAATACAATCGGTGTTATTACGACTGGTAAACCGGAATTGAGGTACCAACCTTATTACCCGGGTTATATAAGCCGGAAGTATGCTTGCAGGCCGGTAAGTGTGTTATTACGGGTATATCAAGGACATAATTGAGGACCAGTCTTTTTTGATTCATATTCCGGGTTATATGTTTAAAACTATGATTCTCAGTGCGGTAAGCCGCCTAAGAGACTTGTGATTTGTCCTTCTAGGCAGGATAGTTAAAAGCAACTATTTGAGCTTAAGGAAAATGAATGATCAATTATGACCCGGAGAAGTATAAAGGAGACACCTTCAATGGAATTCAGCATTCAACGCGTGCACGATGGCACGGCAATGTTAAAGTGTTGGTCCTACTCTATTACAAGACTCATCGAGTCCAAAAGGGTGAAGCATTGTTTAATAAGCCGCCTACAGAGTTATGATGCTTGCTGGGTTGAAGTTTCCGGCTCATCCCTCTCCGCTCCTCCGGCTGTTCCCAAGACCTGGAAAGTTGACGACTTCTAGTCAATGCCTCTCAGAGCTTCAAATTGAGCTTCCTCGTCAATTAACCCGGCCGGGTCAATCTCCGGGGCAAAGGTGTGCTTCCGAGTCGGCGGGACTAAGCTGATGGCTTCATAGCGCGGAGTGGGGATCCTCTGATTCTCTGAATCGTAACCCGGCTGGTACTTAGTCAGATCCGTATCATTGCCAATCAGAGTGGCCGCCGGGCGTACGATCTTCACGCAGGCTGCAAAGTCCCTTTGGTCGAAGGGGGTGCCGTCTTCCTTCAAACTGGGGTAGCCCAGAGCGATGTCCGCCGGGTCTAGTTCTGGAAGGAATGCCTTGGCCCGGCTCAGAGCAGCTATGGCTCTGGATCTTGTAGAGGCCCGTCGCAGCTCTTGGACACGTTGAGGAAGAACGACGAGCCGGCGAAGAACTTCCGCCAGGTGAGTCGGCACCTCATTGGATAGGGCCACCACAGCCAAAGCACGCTGTGACCCGGTGTAGAGTTGCTCCACCAGGGTGTACACGGCTTTCAACTTGGTTACCACACTTTGGTTGAGGTTGGCGCTTCTGGGACCTGTTTAACATAATAAGATAAGCCACCGACAAGGATGAGTTATGAGATATAAAGATTATAAACGTGATGAAAGCCGGTGAAATGACTTACCGAAGATTGCGGCAACCATCTGGGACACTTGGTGCTTTAAGCCGGGAGTTCGGCGGTCTTCTCTGTCAGAGCCTTCTCCGCCTGTTCGGCCCGGTTCACCAGAGTAGCCTTTTCTTCGGCCCAAGCTTTCCGTTCAGCGTCAAAGTCCGTCTTCAGCTTTTCTTGCGCAGCAATACTGGACACAAATTTGGCATTGGCCTTCCGGGTCTCAGTTTCTTGCGTCCTCAGGCGGGTCTTCAGATCGGAGATGTCAGCTTCAAACTTCTTGCAAGCAGCCTGTATAATTTCCGGGTTATAGGATGAACAGTTATTATGCAATTTTAAAGTCCCAAGCACTTTCCAAGCAAAGACACTTGGCACTTGGGGGCTAATGCATATCGGACGACTTCCGTCGACGTGGGTATCCCTACCAGGACTGGAGGTGTCCCTTGCTTAGTGTCAGCTCTCCGCAATGAACGTCTACCCAAGGACTTCAAAGGCCCTAGGAAGGTGCCTAGTTACACGGCTGACTTACAACCCGCAGCCTGGATCGAGAGTTACGAGATGGCCATGGAATTGCTGGAAGTCAGTGAAGCGGCAATGGCCAAGTACTTCACCATGATGTTAGATGGGACTGCCTGCACTTGGTTGAAAGGGCTACCACCGAATTCCATCGGGTCTTGGGCTGAGCTGAAAGCCCGGTTCATCCAAAACTTCAAGGATACCTGTAGGCAGTCTATGTCAATTGTGGATTTGACTAACTGTAAGCAGCAGGAGGGTGAGTCTACGACACATTGGGTTCGCCGGGTTAAGGAGATAATACATTCCTCTGATAAGATGGATGCTGGCTCTGCTGACTTAATGTTGGAACAGAATTGTCGTTTCGTGCCCCCGAAGATGAAACTCGGGCGGCTTAAGCGCGACTGCAGTGATATGGGTACACTGCTGGCGGCTCTCGTCAAGTACGCCGATTCTGATAGTACCAAGGACCCCGCTTCAGATGATGAAAGGACAGGGAAGGGAAAGAAGAACGGCAATGGCAAGGGTCCTCAGCATAACCCGGGGAACCAAGGAGGTGGCAAGCGCAAGGCCGATGGTAGCCTAGAATTCGTAGCCAATGCCAGCTCACAGGGTAATAACCAGCGACGCAAGGGGAGGCCCCCTCCCCGAGCCGGCGGGTCAGGCCCGACGCTGGAGCAGCTGTTGAATGAGCCTTGTCCAAGGCATGGCTCTAGAGAGAAGCCAGCTACTCATCTATGGAAGGATTGTGCAATCATGAAGGCCTTTAAGAATTCCAACGCCTTTAACGGCAACAATGGCCCGGGCGGTGGCTCAGGCGCCGGCGGCTTTCATGGCCCGGGCGGCGGCTCAAATTCTAATCCTCAGAACGGTCAAGGGGGCTTTAATCAGCAGTCTGGCCAGGGTCATCAACAGCAGCAGGGGGTTATCAGACCAATCCAAAGCAGCTTAGCGGTGGACAGTATCATGTGTTTACCACCAGTCTGTGTAAGCGAGATCAGAAGCTTCATAAGAGGGCTGTGAATGCTGTTGAGCCGGCGGTTCCACGCTACTTGCGGTGGTCTGAGCAGCCTATAGTGTGGAGTAGGGAGGATCACCCTCCCCGGGTGGATAATCCGGGTCACTTGGCCTTGGTGGTGGCTCCTCAGGTGGGAGGATATAAGTTCACTAAGGTGCTCATGGATGGAGGCAGCAGCATCAACATCCTCTATTATGAGACGTTCCGTCGTATGGGGTTGATTGATAAGAACCTCAGCCAGTCAAACACTATTTTCCATGGTGTGGTACCTGGTAAGTCGGCTTATCCAGTCGGCAAGATCGAGTTGGAAGTGGCCTTTGGAGATGAGCACAACTACAGGGTGGAAAAATTGACCTTTGAGGTGGTCAAGATAAGAAGTCCGTACCATGCCATATTTGGGCGGCCGGCTTACGCCAAGTTCATGGCACGGCCGTGTTACGTGTATTTACAGCTCAAGATGCCGGGTCATAATGGGACCATTACGGTTCACGGCAGCCGGAAGGTGGCCCTGGAGTGTGAGGAAGGCGATGCAGCTTATGCAGAATCTGTTTGCGCAACAGAGGAGTTGAAGTTTTACAAAGACAACGTTGACCCAACAGATATGACCTCTCTGAAAAAGCCGACTACGGAGCATGAGCCGGCAATGAAATTTAAGTCGGCTGATGAGACTAAACTTGTTGATTTCGTTCCAGGAGATTCATCTCAGCAGTTTAGCATCAGTGCCAATCTGGATCCAAAATAGGAAAGCGCGCTCATCGAGTTCATCCGTGAGAATAGGGACATTTTTGCATGGAAGCCGTCTGACATGCCAGGTGTACCTAGAGAACTCGCTGAGCACACTCTCAATGTTGATCCGAAATTTAAGCCGGTCAGGCAATTCCTTCGGCGGTTTAATGAAGAGAGGCGGAAAGCTATTGGTGAAGAGGTGGCCCGGCTCTTGGCGGCCGGGTTTATCGTTGAAGTCTTTCACCCAGAATGGTTAGCTAACCCGGTGCTCGTACTCAAGAAGAACGGCACCTGGCGGATGTGTGTGGACTACACGGACTTGAACAAGGCGTGTCCGGCTGATCCTTTCGCCCTTCCCCGTATTGATCAAATCATTGATGCTACGGCGGGTTGTGAGCGCCTAAGTTTCTTGGATGCTTATTCTGGATATCATCAGATTAAAATGGCAGTTAAGGACCAGGAGAAGACGGCGTTCATCACTCCCTTTGGAGCCTTCTGCTATGTGTCTATGCCCTTTGGACTCAAGAGTGCACAGGCGACTTATCAGCGTTGCGTGCAGAACTGTCTTCATAACCAGATTGGGCGCAATGTTCATGCTTATGTGGATGATATTGTGGTTAAATCCAGGAAGGAGGAAACCTTGATAGATGATCTGAGGGAAACCTTTGATAATCTCCGGGTCTACAAGATGATGCTTAACCCGGCCAAATGTGTTTTTGGTGTTCCTGCAGGCAAGCTCTTGGGTTTCTTGGTTTCTAACAGAGGCATTGAAGCTAACCCGGAGAAGATCAAGGCCATCACCTCCCTGGCTAAGCCGGCGTGTATAAACGACGTCCAGCGCCTGGCGGGTCGTATCGCTGCTTTAAGCCGGTTTCATAAGCCGTTTGGGTGAGAAGGCCATGCCATTATATCAGTTGATGAAGAAAACTGATGACTTTGTCTGGAATGATGCAGCTAATACTGCTTTTGAGGATTTGAAGAGACAGCTGGCCGAGCCCCCAGTCCTTGCTGCTCCGGTTGACAAGGAGCCTTTATTGCTGTATGTGGCTGCTAACACCCGAGCCGTCAGTGTGGCCGTGGTGGTGGAGCGCAAGGAAGAGGGTAAGGAGCATCCGGTTCAGAGGCCGGTTTATTATGTCAGCGAAGTACTCATTGAGTCCAAGCAGCGGTATCCGCATTGGCAGAAACTTGTTTATGGTGTGTTCATGGCAAGCCGGAAGCTTAAGCATTATTTCCAGGGTCACCCCATCACTGTGGTCAGTTCTGCCCCCCTTGGAGATATCATTCAGAACAGGGAGGCCACAGGGAGAGTGGCTAAGTGGGCTATAGAGCTCGGACCTCATGGTCTGAAGTATGTGCCACGCACTGCTGTTAAATCTCAGGCTTTGGTGGATTTCATCAATGATTGGACAGAGCTACAAGTGCCCGAACAAAAGCCGGATAACACATATTGGACTATTCACTTTGATGGGTCCAGGCAGTTGGAGGGCTCGGGGGCTGGAGTCGTATTGGCTTCCCCTAAGGGTGATAAGTTCCATTATGTGCTACAATTGATGTTTCCTTGTACCAACAACGCAGCTGAGTACGAGGCCTTGCTCCACGGTCTTCGGATGGCTAAGGAGATGAGCTTGAGCCGGGTAAGGTGCTTCGGCGACTCAGACTTGGTGGCTCAACAAGTATCAGGAAAGTGGGACTCCAAGGACCCTCTCATGGCGGCTTATCGCCGCGAAGTTGATGCCATTGCTGGGCACTTTCAGGGTTACCAAGTAGAGCACATCGATCGCAGGAAGAACGAGGCGGCTGATGCTTTAAGCCGGCTGGGCTCTCAGCGAAAACCGGTGCCGCCTAATATTTTCCTGGACGTCCTGCATAACCCTTCTGTTAAGTTGCCTACAGAGGAAGACTTGGCTGTCCCTGACCCGGAGGCACGACTGGTGGCGGCTCTCCACATCATACCGGACTGGACAATGCCCTATCTGGCTTACATGACCCGGGGAGATTTGCCTGAGGATGAAACTTTGGCCAGACAAATAACCCGGCGGTCTAAGTCAATGATTGTTATCAATGGTGAGTTGCATCGCCGCAGTGTTACGGGAGCGTTCCAGCGTTGTGTCTCCCCTGAGGAAGGTCAAGAGATCTTGCGTGAGATTCATGAAGGGGATTGTGGCCATCACGCCGGCTCAAAGTCTCTTGTGGCCAAGGCTTTTCGTCATGGTTTTTATTGGCTGACGGCTCATGCTGATGCGGAGGACTTGGTCAGTAAATGTGATGGTTGCCAAAGGTTCTCGCGACGGGCTCATGTGCCGGCTCAGGAGCTGAGGATGATCCCAATTACTTGGCCCTTTGCGGTCTGGGGGCTTGATATGGTTGGGCCTTTTAAAAGGTCCAAGGATAAGAAGACCCACCTCTTGGTGGCAGTTGACAAATTTACCAAGTGGGTTGAAGCGGAGCCAGTTAGCAAGTGTGATGCAGCCACGGCAGTTCAGTTTATGAAAAAGGTGATCTTTCGCTTTGGCTTTCCACACAGCATTATAACTGACAATGGTACCAATTTATCCAAAGGCGCCATGGAGGAGTTTTGTCAACGAGAGCATATTAGACTTGATGTTTCATCAGTGGCTCACCCTCAGTCCAATGGTCAAGCTGAGAGGGCTAATCAGGAGATTCTGAAAGGCATCAAACCCCGGCTTTTGGTCCCTTTACAACGGACGCCGGGTTGTTGGGTGGAGGAGTTACCCTCCGTGTTGTGGAGCATCAACACTACTCCTAACAGGTCTACAGGTTTCACGCCTTTCTTCATGGTTTATGGAGCGGAAGCAGTCCTCCCCAGTGACATCCGTCATGATTCGCCTCGAGTGGCGGCTTATGTTGAGGTGGATAATGAACAGGCGCGCCAAGATGCTCTTGACTTGTTGGACGAACAGCGTGATGTGGCAGCAGCTCGCTCAGCGATTTACCAACAGGACCTGCGCCGTTATCATAGTCGCCGGGTTAAATCCCGGGTCTTCCAGGAAGGCGATCTGGTGCTCCGGCTCATCCAAGATCAAACAGATGCGCATAAGCTATCCCCGCCTTGGGAAGGGCCCTTTGTGGTCAGCAAGAATTTGCACAACGGGTCATATTACCTCATTGACGTTCGGGAGCACAAAGATTCACGTAAGTCGGAGGAAGAGACCCGTCGGCCGTGGAACATAGCTCAGCTTCGGCCTTATTACACTTGAGCCACCGGCTCTCATAATGTACATATTTCTCTAAGCCATGTATATATTATGATAAGCAATAAAGCAGGACCTCTGTCCTTTTTTCTCCTCCAAAGATGAATGTGTTGTTTTCATTACAAGATCATGTGATAACTTGAAGGAGGATCCGGCTTATGATCGTATTCGAATCTAGCCATACACAATATAGTCACTTGGGGGCTTCCTGTTCAAACATAGGTCGTATTCGAACCAAAGAGAACATAGCTGTCGATACCCATTTGATTGGCAAAGTGCCGAGCTCATTGGGGAGTTTTCTTTGATCATATTTGAATCATAGTTTAACCTCTTTGGGAACCGACGTGGATCGTATTCGAATCAGCGTCGTTAAACAATTCTTAAGGTCATTTGGGGGCTTCCTGTTCAAACATGGGTCGTATTCGAACCAAAGAGAACATAGCTGTCGGTACCCTCTTGATTGGCATCGCCACACCCACTGGGGGCTATATGATCGCATTCGAATCCTAGCATAACCCCTTTGGGACGGGTCTCTGGTCGTATTCGAACCGGAAGCCCCTAAGTTCTTCTGATTTATAGCGAGTTCTTCTGATTATTTCAAGTGTGCACGGCGGGTCTCACTTTGCCGGCTTAACTTTGATTTATAGTACTAGTCGAATACAATCGGTGTTATTAAGACTGGTAAACCGGAATTGAGGTACCAACCTTATTACCCGGGTTATATAAGCCGGAAGTGTGCTTGCAGGCCGGTAAGTGTGTTATTACGGGTATATCAAGGACATAATTGAGGACCAGTCTTTTTTGATTCATATTCCGGGTTATATGTCTAAAACTATGATTCTCAGTGCGGTAAGCCGCCTAGAGACTTGTGATTTGTCCTTCTAGGCAGGATAGTTAAAGGCAACTATTTGAGCTTAAGGAAAATGAATGATCAATTATGACCCGGAGAAGTATAAAGGAGACAACTTCAATGGAATTCAGCATTCAACGCGTGCACGATGGCACGGCAAAGTTAAAGTGTTGGTCCTACTCTATTACAAGACTCATCGAGTCCAAAAGGGTGAAGCATTGTTTAATAAGCCGCCTGCAGAGTTACGATGCTTGCTGGGTTGAAGTTTCCGGCTCATCCCTCTCCGCTCCTCCGGCTGTTCCCAAGACCTGGAAAGTTGACGACTTCCAGTCAATGCCGCTCAGAGCTTCAAATTGAGCTTCCTCGTCAATTAACCCGGCCGGGTCAATCTCCGGGGCAAAGGTGTGCTTCCGAGTCGGCGGGACTAAGCTGATGGCTTCATAGCGCGGAGTGGGGATCCTCTGATTCTCTGAATCGTAACCCGGCTGGTACTTAGTCAGATCCGTATCATTGCCAATCAGAGTGGCCACCGGGCGTACGATCTTCACGCAGGCTGCAAAGTCCCTTTGGTCGAAGGGGGTGCCGTCTTCCTTCAAACTGGGGTAGCCCAGAGCAATGTCCGCCGGGTCTAGTTCTGGAAGGAACGCCTTGGCCCGGCTCAGAGCAGCTATGGCTCCGGCTCTTGCAGAGGCCCGTCGCAGCTCTTGGACACGTTGAGGAAGAACGGCGAGCCGGCGAAGAACTTCCGCCAGGTGAGTCGGCACCTCATTGGATAGGGCCACCACAGCCAAAGCACGCTGTGACCCGGTGTAGAGTTGCTCCACCAGGGTGTACACGGCCTTCAACTTGGTTACCACACTTTGGTTGAGGTTGGCGCTTCTGGGACCTGTTTAACAGAATAAGATAAGCCGCCGACAAGGATGAGTTATGAGATATAAAGATTATAAACTTGATGAAAGCCGGTGAAATGACTTACCGAAGATTGCGGCAACCATCTGGGACACTTGGCGCTTTAAGCCGGAGAGTTCGGCGGTCTTCTCTGTCAGAGCCTTCTCCGCCTGTTCGGCCCGGTTCACCAGAGTAGCCTTTTCTTCGGCCCAAGCTTTCCGTTCAGCGTCAAAGTCCGTCTTCAGCTTTTCTTGCGCAGCAATACTGGACACAAATTTGGCATTGGCCTTCCGGGTCTCAGTTTCTTGCGTCCTCAGGCGGGTCTTCAGATCGGAGATGTCAGCTTCAAACTTCTTGCAAGCAGCCTGCATAATTTCCGGGTTATAGGATGAACAGTTATTATGCAATTTTAAAGTCCCAAGCACTTTCCAAGCAAAGACACTTGGCACTTGGGGGCTAATGCATATCGAACGTTTCTATTTACAAATTGCCGGTTCAAGCGAGTAAGCCGGAACTTAAGTCTACAACATATTCTATCATAAGTCGTAGACTTGGGGGCTAGAGTATGGTAAGAATAACAAGATAACTATGCAGTAAGCAAGAAGAAAGAAGAGTAGTACCTCAGACTTCTGCTGAATCTGGTTCACCATGCCGATCTCTACATCCCGGCTCTTGTGCACTTGGTTGACATAGCCGGAGACGATCTCTCCGATGTTCAGATTGGCGTAGTCGGTGAGGTCCAGATTAACCCGGCGGTGCTGTAGCAACTCCTCCTTGGCGGAGCACTTGGCCAGTGCAGTAGGTCTCCCGGGCTCAACAAACTCCGTCCGGGTGATTACCACGTCCGGGTCATTGACTGGCTGAGCCGAGCTGGAGGTCTCCGGGTTAGCAGAAGCTTCTGCAGTTGCCTTGTCGGTTGGAGCGGTGGCTTCGGGAGCGGAGGCAGCTGGCGGTTCTTGAGCTGCTACCTCCGGTTCAGGCAAGTCCGGCTCTTCGACCGGCTTGTTCTTCTTCGCCCTCTTGGTGAGCTTTGCCTGGGCACTGAAAGGACAAAAAGGTTAGTACAAAGGTATGAGCAAAGATAAGCACAACAAGAGATGATCATCATTACCCGGGTACGGTCTTGAAGGCCGGCAGGCTTGATTGCATCGAGTCACCAGAGGAGGGTGAGGTTTCCTGATAGTTTGAATCAGAAGAATTGAGCGGTTGACGTATAACACCCGCCAAAGGATGAAAAGGGTACAAGTTGGAGATAACCTCGGTTCGGCGTTTCCTCGATGCGTCGGGTAAGCCGGAGGAGAGGTCAGCGTCCTTGTTGGTCCGGGTGTGCCGCCGGCTCTCATGAGTCTGTTGCTTCAAAAGAAATTGAGGATCTTGATAAGCTAAAGGATGAGAAAATCTTACTTTCCGGGTTACCCTTCGGACTTTCAGCCTTGGCAAGGGCTCCGAGTCGGAGGAAAGTGTCATTACCTCTTCAACCACCGGGTTACTTGCTCCGGTGTCATCCTGTTGATGAACAGTATTGATAAGGTGGACAGAAATGAACAACAAATACAACAAGAGCTTACAGGTTCAGGGGTTACCTCTGACTCGGAGCTGTCGCTTAGTTGCAGCAGCTCTGAAGCAGTAGGCCTACTTCCCTTCTTACGGGGAGCGGCTCTCTTGGCGGCTTTCTTAGCCTTCCTGGCCTTCTTGGCCGCCTCATGGTCATATTTGACCTTCCAGAATTTGTCATCAGCCTGAAAAATACAATGATGATTTCTTAAAGATTCAGATGAAGGTTATCTACAGAAGAAGATAAGATGTTCAGATCAGCGGCTTACTGCTGGGGCTGGGTTGGTCTTGCAGAAGGGGGCTAACCCGGTCCTCCCGCAGTCTGCCAAGCTCTCATTTAAAAGGGCCTTGGTCATGTCTTCAGCAACGTCTTCAGGAAGATCGTTGCGGCTGTGTCGCAGGGGGTCATCTTTCCGGCTTGTGTATTCACACATTAAGCCGGGGCGGCGGCTCAGGGGGATCACCCGCCACGAGATCCAGACCCGGACCAGATCAATTCCGTTGAGACCATTGCCCAGGAGAGCCTTGATCTTGTTGATGGTGGGGAGCAGAGGTTGGCGCTCCGCCTGAGTTAACTTGTCAGACAGAGGGTGAGTTGGTTCCAGACGTGAAGGGCGAAAGCCGGGCAGCGGGCTCTCGTCAGCCGGCGACGTGTCTTGGCAATAGAACCACGTCTGGTTCCAGTCCTTTGGGTGACTCGGCGGCTCGGCGTAAGGGAAAAGGCAGTCTCTCCGTCGCTGAATGGAGATGCCGCCAAGTTCCAAGCTTGGCCCGTTGGCGCACTCGTTCTGACGGTTCAGGTAGAAGAGCTCTCTGAAGAGCAGCAGGCTGGGCTCCTCTCCAAGGTAGACTTCGCAGAACACTTGGAAGTTGCATATATTGGACACAGAATTGGGTCCTATGTCTTGTGGCCGCAGGTCAAAGAAATTCAGCACGTCTCTAAAGAACTTTGAGCCGGGCGGTGCGAAGCCCCGGCTCATGTGATCCGCAAAAATGACCACCTCCCCGTCCCTTGGCTGTGGTCTCTCCTCTGATGGGTCGGGGGCACGGTAGGACATGACGTCCTTCTTAGGCAGGTAACCCGACTTCACGAAATCTGTTAAAGTCTCATCGGTGACGTTGGACCTCATCCAATTGCATGTGATGGGAGCTTTGGGAGCTTTGGGAGGCATGGTGAAAGTCGGACGCCTATGATAAAAGTAAAATGTCCGGTTTAATTGTAAGCCAGAGGAAATTTACAGTTCAGTGTTTAAAGTGGCAGCTTATGGAGGGGCCTAATGACATATATCTAAGTGCATCGGGTTATCTAAGCCGCTGGTGTGCTTGAGAGTAATTCAAATCGTCTACAGCCTTGTTGTAAGTGAGCAGGAAAATTTTACGGCGCGTGGCTTCCTTTGAGCTGGAAGGTTCTAAGGCGCGTGGTTTCTTTAAACCGGAAATGTAAACCGCCATGACTCAACGAGTGCAGTTTTTTACTAAGTGTGGTGAAAACAGGTTTCACACATTGCAGTAAATAATTTGGATCAAAATGGTCGGCTGAAAAACAAAATTTCTAGACCTAAAACAGACGCAGGAGAAAGTTCGCAGGTTCAAATGGGATTTCTATGCAGTAGAAAGGGATCTATGAACACTGGAATGGGTGTGAAACCACTACCGCGGCCGTCCTATGCAGATAGAGATCAAGAAAGGCAGTAAAAATAAAAACTACCAAGAACTCGCGAACGACGGCGAAGAACACGGGAAGAACAGCAGGAGCTTAACGCAGATCTATCCTACGAGGAGGAAGGAACTTACGGATGCAGGGGTTCGCCGAGGTTCTCTGGATGGTTCAGGGTGATGTAGCGGCCAAGGACGACGAGGACGCGGAGCTCTGTTGCGGCGGCGGCGGTGGCGGAGCTCGAGCAGCACGGGAGCAGTGAGAGGAAGGAGACGACAGAAGAGGGAGAATGAGAAAGACCCGAGGGTCGGGCTATTTATAAGGCCAGTCTCATAAGTGGGCGCGAGAAACGAGGAGGCCACGGCGCGGTTATCTCGCCCGAGAGGCGCCTCGATTTTCGGGATGGCAGTAAAGATAAGATCCGTTGCGGATCTGGTGGAGTAAAAAATGGACTTAATGGAAGATGACGTCACGGCGGATTACCCGGAGTCCAGAGGATGACGTCACGCCGGGTTATGGCCTTCACACAATTGTAAGCCGGAGATTTTATGTCGAAAGAATTGAAGATTGACATGAGCCGGCTCAAATCAATCTGGGGCCTAATGTTGAGGATATAAACCTTAGAGTCACCCGCCAGAAGGGGCCGGGTTACTCATAAGGGTCATCACTTGAAGCCTGGCGCTAAGCCTGAAGACGGTGGGCCAAAGATGGGCTTAAGACCCGGAGATGGCTTAAGGCCCGTAGTGATAAACCGCCATATGGCGAGACTTGTAGTGTAAGGCAAGAATAGTTGAGAGTCCGAGCCGGACACTTTTATGAGCCGGCCGGGACTCTGAGAGCCGCTGGGCGTCAACCTCTCTATATAAAGGGACGACCCGGTAGCGGTTTAGGGACAAGAAAGATCTGATCGAGAGCCGGGCATAGCAGTTAAGCTCCCTGGTCATCGAAACCCTAATCAATACCACCTCAACTGGACGTAGGCTTTTACCTTCACCGTAAGGGGCCGAACCAGTATAAACCCTCATGTTCCTTGTCCCGTTAACCCCTTCAAGCTTCCTAGTGGCGATGGATCCATGACTAAGTCCTAGCTTGAGGACATCTGCCGTGACAATTCCACGACAAGATCCGAGGCAGCGAAGGACGGCGTAGCAGGAACAGCTCCGGTGCAGTGGAGGGTGGCGAAGTTGGAGCGGCAGCAGTGAGGCGCAGGACGGCATGGTTGAACTGGCTTGGGTACGGACGGCTCGGCCTTGGCTTCAACTACTAGCCGTGGAGGGCGTTGCAGTTGGGGTTGCGGTGGACGACGACGTCGGGGTATCGGCTCCGGCGTGATGGAGGAGGGCGGCGGTTGATGGGTGGGATGGGGTGGCGGACGGAGGACGCCGGGGTTTCGCGGCTGGTGGAGAGGTAGTTTTGGCGCCCACGGAGTACGAATGGGGAATCGGACGGGTGGGGGGGAACCATGTTTCAGTCTGGGACACGCTTGTTTTTGGCTTTTTTGAAGAGAAGATGGGACGCGCTTGTTTGAAATTTGCGGAAAGTACAAACTTTGCCCCCCTCTTAAATTTCAGACATACTGCGGGTCGGGGGTAGGATGGTAATCCCAGGTGTCCCAAATAGTGGGCGGGAGCAATTTCGGCCGCGCGCATTTGTGCTTAGGCGGGCATTGTGTATGAATGTTTTTCGGATGCGGTTGCGTGGCATCTAGATGAAGCTACAAACCTACCCCGGTTTAGACCTTTGGACGTCGGGCCGGTAGGTTTCACGGGTCGGAGTTATTAGAAAAGTAATTTCCTTGTACTACCGAACATTGGTCTCACGCGGTTTCGGGCGAGTAGAGGCTCTTTTGGCGCTTCGTTCGAAATTTTGAAACACAAGCATTCACGTTTAGAGTACTCTTGAACTATGAGGATTGACCTAAATAGACAATGTTATATTTGACCTTGTATGTTTGAAAACCTCATTAAATTATCCACTTCTTTTTGAAATTTTGACACTTGAAAATCCTATAACTACGATTATTTTGGAATGGAGGAGCTAAATTTAAATCTATTTTGTACACGACTACATATGCTATTATGTACAAAATCAGAGCAAAGATTGGTGCCCCCATAATTTAGGTATGGTTTACAAATGCCATGATATCAACTTCAAATAATTGAATGGACTTCATGTTGAATTCGATTTTTTTAAACCACCTTAAGTTGAATTCAAATGTATGCTAGTTCATAGGTAGTTATTTATAATGTCCATTGTGTAACTTTCGTATGTATAATGTGCTTTACACACACAACATGAACTATACTCACGTTTATATTCGATTGCTAAAGCGATGCATTGTCTGGAGTTCAAAATACTAACTATGTGGATCAATTGTGTCGAATAATAACATAGACATGCTCAAATTCGATAGAATCTAGATGTCTGATGGATCAATGACCGCTCCTTACGCGAATTGCAAATATCATGATCACATCCTAATATTTGGATACAATTTATATCTTTAATCAATGTGTAGAGCAGTCTTTTACGTGTAGTTTCACTCTCCATCGGTGGGCACTCACACATGCTCACACACTCTCTCCCGAGGTGTCTTTCTCGCACACATGTTTTCACTAACCTTTATCACAAGCACTCTTCCTCTCGCAAACATACACACGCACAATCCTCATCGACCCTTTCTATATACATGGACCTGCCTATGTGTCTCATGTACGCACATTATCTTTACGCCTGTCTCTCACGCATTGTCTCACACCTCTCTTCCTAATCAACGAGTATGATTCTAGCAGAGCATTCTGTAGGATGCCCCTTAAAGTTAGGTTGGATGAATAGTAATATCAGAGATAAAGGGGTTACCTTAGGCCGAGAACCTAGGGTTACAAATCCTAGCCGGCTTTGTCAGTGGACACAGAGTCCTTCACAATTCTGCTATCTTTGTCTTGTACGACTAGTCATCCATGGGTCTTCCTAAATGCGTCACGGGCCGACCAATGTGGCGCAGGACGGAACCGAAAAAAAAGGCCTCGCCTCGACCCACCGGACGTCACGCGGTGACACACCCTTTGCCCCCACGTCTCATTATCTTATCACACCCACACATACCAACACAAACACCACACACACAGAAAATTTCTCCTGGTGCCTCTATTCCCTCCCCCTTGCATATACACACTCAAGGGAATGGAATATCTTGTCGTGACATCATATTCGTCTCTCTCTCTAGACCACTCTCATTTCTCGTGCTATCTCTCCCACGCCCCCCCCCCCCGTCGGCCCCCCATGCCTCTCTCGAATACGTAATACACACACATACCTCTCTAGGCCCCGCCAAATGCATCAACTGCACATTCACACATGTTACATCACGTACCCCATTGATCTAAAAAGCCCTCTCTTCATGTTTATTTCGCATACAATATTCCTTTTGAATAAAGTGTGGCGAAAAAATTATTTTAGAGTTTCTACATATATACAACATTACAAAGTTATATGGAGGAGTACGAACGCTAATTTGCATTGCACGGTGCCCACAATGATATTTATTCTGCACTGTGAATTTGTATATTTTTATACTATATACAAAGTTAGTCATAATAAAGAGAAACGAAGAGCATCTCTCTCTCCATCGCATACCCCCCCTGTACGCCCCTTTCACGTATGCACACAAAACTATCTCCAGGTCCTCTAAAAGTAAGCCCCCAGAAAATTCACGCATGTTTCATCTTTCTCTCGCGATATATGCAATGACGATCATTGTATTTGAAGCGAAAGCACGATACGTACATTGGACTTCAGAATCCACTCATTACAGTCACCATTTACGTTTAGTGGTTATTATACAATCACGGGCTCACCGTACAACTCTGTATTTGCTCATGACATGACTAGTTGACCAGTTAAACGCTCCACATGGCACCTCTAGTGTTGCATCACATTATCTCACTACCATCGTGCCCACCTGTCGACTTGTATCTACTCTACATCTACACTCTTATAAAATACATAAAATACACTCTTATAAAAAACAGAGTTGGTGATGATGGTGTGCCTGCCATCCTGCAATATAGGTCGTCCGATTTATATCTGACACATAGGAAAGAAACTATGGCAATTTTGCAAAAAGGTACCCACACACGTCTCCACATTTGCAAATAAGGCCTTCCCTCGTTCATCCTTTTCTCTCACAAGATAAACAAGTCATACAAATGCATCTTGATGTTACATGCAACGCACGGGCATCTTGCTAGTAAGAATGAAAACAAACGACAAAAATATATTTGGACGGTGGTTTGAAGTCATGACCGCGGGCACAGCGGACAAGTGGCCTTGTATTGGTATGCTGAGCCGTCTGTTTTAACACACAGGAGCTAGTGTGGTGATTATACACACACGCACGCATGCACACGAACTGCATCCACGCAACACTCACACAAACACATGCACCCACACACGCACGCAACACTCACACGTACACACGCAGCCACGCACGCACACAACACTCACACGCACGCATGCAACACACACGCACACACGCACGCATGCATGCACACACCAGTAGACCACACGACCAACACACACTCTCACGCTCAAGTGCTCAACCTACACGTGCATGCGCACACATCAGGCCCTGACAGACACATACACAACCAGGTGATTCCCGCGCACGGGTTGGAGCCTTGTCGCGCCTGCGTAAATTTGTGTTTATCTGACCTTTTGCCTATGCGAACTGACAGGTGGGACCCACAAGGAACATGGTCAATTTAACTAGTCAACATGGCGCCACGCAGATGTAACGCCCATGATGCGGCTATAACTCCCACGTGTCGAGGCACGACTTAGAGGCATAACCGCATTGTGGTTTTGTTGCAAGAAGGGTCATCTTCACACAATCCGACGTAATGAACAAGAATGGGATAAAGAGTTGGCTTACAATCGCCACTTCACACAATACATAAATATAATTCAAACATCATCCAAAATACACACATAGACCGACTACGGTCAAGATCCGAATGAAAATAAGATAACCCCAAATGCTAGATCCCCGATCGTCCCAACTGGGCTCCACTACTGATCATCAGGAAAAGACACATAGTAACGACCACGTTCCTCATCAAACTCCCACTTGAGATCGATCCCATCATCTGCACTGGCATCGTCGGCACCTGCAACTGTTTTGGTAGAATCTGTGAGTCACGAGGACTCAGCAATCTCACACCCGCGAGATCAAGACTATTTAAGCTTATAGGAAAGATGAGGTAATGAGGTGGAGCTGAAGCAAGCACTAAGCATATATGGTGGCTAACATACGCAAATGAGAGCGAGAAGAGAAGCAACGGAACGGTCGTGAACTAGCAATGATCAAGAAGTGATCCTGAACCTCCTGCTTACGTCAAACATAACCCAGAAACCGTGTTCACTTCCCGGACTCCGCCGAGAAGAGACCATCATGGCTACACACGCGGTTGATGCATTTTAATTAAGGTCAAGTGTCAAGTTCTCTACAACCGGATATTAACAAATTCCCATCTGCCACATAACCACGGGCACGGCTTTCGAAAGATAATACCCTGCAGGGGTGTCCCAACTTAGCCCATCATAAGCTCTCACGGTCAACGAAGGATAAACCTTCTCCCGGAAAGACCCGATCAGTCTCGGAATCCCGGTTTACAAGACATTTCGACAATGGTAAAACAAGACCAGCAAAGCCGCCCGAATGTGCCGACAAATCCCGATAGGAGCTGCACATATCTCGTTCTCAGGGCACACCGGATGAGCAGTTCGTACAACTAAAACCAATCCTCGAGTTTTCCCAAGGTGGCGCTGGAAAGGGCTCTAGTTTGGACCAGCACTCAGAGGAATACTGTCCTGGGGGTTTAAAATAAAGATGACCCTCGGGCTCTAGAAAACCCGGAGGAAAAAGGCTTAGGTGGCAAATGGTAAAACCAAGGTTGGGCCTTGCTGGAGGAGTTTTATTCAAGGCGAACTGTCAAGGGGGTCCCATCAATCACCCGACCGCGTAAGGAACGCAAACTCAAGGAACATAACACCGGTATGACAGAAACTAGGGCGGCAAGAGTGGAACAAAACACCAGGCATAAGGCCGAGCCTTCCACCCTTTACCAAAATATATAGATGCATTAATATAAATAAGAGATATTGTGATGTCCCAACATATCCATGTTCCAACATGGAACCAACTTCAACTTCACCTGCAACTAGCAACGGTATAAGAAGGCTGAGCAAAAGCGGTAACATAGCCAAACAACGGTTTGCTAGGAAACGATGGTTAGAGGCTGACATGGCAATATGGGAGACATGATATAGCAAGTGGTAGGTAGCGCAGCATGGCAATAGAACGAACAACTAGCAAAGCAAAGATAGAAGTGATTTCGAGGGGTGGTCATCTTGCCTGCAAGGTTCTCAGAGTTGTCGAAAGCTTGATCCTCGTAAGCGTACTCAACAGGTTCCTCATTCACGAATTCGTCTCCCGGCTCTATCCAAGACAAGAATACAAGCAATGGAACCACAATCAATCACGAGAAATGCACAAGCAACATGATGCAAAACATGTATGATATGCGATGCATATGCGTGCTCCGGAAGGAAAATGATGAACAAGACAGTAACTTGGCAAACCAAGCATGCCACTGGAAAGATGAGATGATTTCGGTTGAAATCGATATAAAGATCACCGGAAACGGATGCACGGTTTGCAAATGGCAAGCAAAACAAGAATGACACGAATCTGCGATTAACAGCATGATAGCACTTAAAATGCAACAAGTAACAATGTTACAGCACTCCAACGTATTAACAAGGCATATGAAAGTAATCTACAGGAGATGCTTGACAAACGATGAACACTGAGCTACAGCTAGATCACAACATAACAAGCTCAAACAAGCATGGCAAAAGTGCAAAAGATAACAGGTTCACAGACTTGGTGAAATTACTGGACATGGCAGAAAACAGCATCAGGTAGCAATGTTCAGAGCACGAAATCAACATGCTACAGGAACTTAACATGGCAAAACAAGGCATGGCAGTATTCTACTAAATGCATATGACAAAAGTTCCTTACTGACCATAAGCCAAAAAGGACCAGAAGATATGATGGCAATCATGTAAACATAGCAAGTTTAGTTAACAGGTTTCAGACCGCAGAAAACAGAGCATGGCAGAAACAATAATATGAAGGCATCTTGGTGAGCTTGATGCACTCACCACAAAGCAATTAATAACAAAACAAGTATACCTACAGCAAGATGGAAAGTTTATGAAGCTGTCCATGGCAAGAACAAAAGCATAGCATGTATGGATCAACTACAATAAGCTTGGCAAAAATGAATATCGTGTTAAGAATCTGCCAGAAATATTTTATAGCAAAAGTAGAGCAAGATTGAGTCATGCTATGGCACTCCATAATTGCAAACAAAGGCAGGAATGGATCTATTACAACAATATCTACAAAACATCCTTACTGAACATCTCCAAAATATGCATGGATCTCTCTGTAGCATCAAGTTTACATGGCAACAAAATAACAGCAGACAAGGACTTAGAGAAATCACCAAGTCCCTGAAGTCAGAAACATTACGGAGCCTAGTTTGCATGCTTGTTCTAGTCACCACAGAGGTCACAAAAATACATGGCATACACCACTGGAAAGATAGCATGGCATACAACAAAACACATGTAGAGCTCATGCCCATAAGATGCACAGATTAAAAGATACAAAAATAACAAATCTCCAAGTTCTGCTAAGAACCAGTAGATAACAGCAACTAGCACTCTTGCAACAGAGATTTGGGAAACAAGATGGCCTCTAATGAATATGGTGCAATTGAACAAAATGAAGAGCATCACGAGGAGAACATTTCGATATATTACACGCATGAAACGGAGCTATATGCAGAGAGTTATGCCATGATGAACAGGGGTATATAATGTGAAAATCAAATGACTTAGAAAATATCTCGGGTCTCGGGGTCAACCTTGGCGTTGACCAGATCCGATCGAGGAGCTCGGGCACGGGCCGATGGAGTCGCCGGGGCTGCTGCTCACCGGAGCGAGGGAGGACGACGGCGAGGGAGAACGGAGGGGCGCCGGAGGAAGGTGGCCGGGGCGCGGTCGCCGGCGGGCGGCGGCGCGGCGGCCGGCGCACGCTCTGGAGGAGCCGGCCAAGGGGCGGCGCAGCTCGGGCCCAGGCGGGCCTGCCCTGGGTGGCGGCGGGCCCGCGGCGCGGGGAGGAGAGAGAGGGCGGCAGGCGCGGGATGAGGTGGCGGGCTCCGGTTGGTTGGAGGCGGCGGCGGAGCGACGTGGCAGCGGCCTATTGGCCGAGGTGAGGTGGCGGGTGGACGTGTCCGGCAGCGGCGGATTTGTCCGGGTGCGAGGTGAAAGAAGGGGGTTTGATCTGCGTATGTATACGGGAGGGGATGCATATATATAGGTAGAGGGAGCTAGGAGAGTCCAAATGAGGTGCGGTTTTCGCCCACACGATCGTGATCGAACGACCTAGAGCATGGAAGAGAGTTTGGTGGGTTTTGGGCTGTTTTTAAGGGGGGTTTTGCTGCAACACACAAATGGCATCTGCGGTTACCCGGTTAACCGTTGGAGTACCAAATGACCTCCAAATGGAACGAAACTTGACCGGTGGTCTACCGGTGGTATACCAAGGCCACTTGACAAGCCTCGGTCCATTCCGAGAATGTTTGACACCCGCTCACGAAAGAAAACAAGAGGGGTGCGCCGGATTGCAAAACAGACAACGGGGAAAATGCTCGGATGTAAGAGACGAACACGTATGCAAAGGCAATGCACATGATGACATGATATGATATGCATGACATGAACAAAATGCAAAACGAAAGACAAAACCCGACCACGGAGGGAATATCATAACACATAGCTGAAAATGGCAAGAGTCGGAGTTACAAATATGGAAAGTTACATCCGGGGTGTTACAGCAGACTATTTGGCCGGTCAACAGAGTGCAATCCGATGCTGAACTGTGAGCAAGTGACCGTATAATCACCGCAAAACGTATATAGTGACCGTAATCAGCTTATTCTAAAGTTCGGTGACCGTATTACGCTTTTCTCTCTGTAGGCCCTCCAAAACTACATCTCTACATGTTCTCGCATGTTACATCTAACAACTATGCAATACATCACTACTACTACACTCTAACACAATAAATCATATGTGTTTTTAGTTTTACTAGATATCATATTGTTACTTATAATTATTCAGTTTGCATACATTAAAATTGCCTTTGAAATGTATGGCCAGTATCATCTACCGCGCGGGAAAAATCCCGCCCTTTCCTGTTTAATCGGGTTTGTATCGATGGATCGTGCAAAACAGCAAAACTATAGTACTATACAGTGCAAGTGGCAGTTCACTGGGCCGTCGTGTCGTCTATACCTCCGTCATAAGAGTGGAGCGCTCGCTTTCATAAATCTTCTAGTCCCTTTCGCCGACATGTGGGACATCAAGCTACCGGGTCCACGTGCCATACCGGAATACAGTGCAGAGCAGCCGGGGTGAAGCACCCCAGTCATGGCGCCGGCGTAGTAATGAGCAATGAGGCGTCAAATCACAAAGCTGCACCTTTCCCGCAGTTAAGTTGGAGGGACGAAGCAACCATCATTTCACTCGTTGCTGAATCCGCTTCTCCCTCATCTTCTTCAACTTAACCATGTGTTGCTTCTGCCGTTGTTCTGCTCATGTGGGACGCGGATCGGCTAGGTAAAGCACTGACACGTGGGACCGCATGTTAGCAAACCGCCAGGACAACGTCCTCCGAAAATAAGAAGCCTAATCCTAGACTTACAAAGGGCTACGTAGCTGCTACATATACTTTCCATCTAATCTATATATGCCCCCCGATTTTCAGGTGGGGTGGGCCTAATCCTCTCCTTTAATCCAATCAAATAGTCCCACATCACATCAGTTTGTAACTTTACGTAAACCATTACGTGGATGTAGCATTGCTCAAATAAGAAACCTCCCCCGCCATCCGCGTGGCAAAATCACCTCCTTTTTACTAATCTTGATTCTATAATTTTTTAGATCAATACAATTGAGATTTGTATAGATAGCACACAGGAGCAAAACCAAGTGGTACGGATAAGGGCATCCACAATGTGTAGCCAAATGTGAAAATAGCTTTTGGCATCGTGGGAACCATTGTGGACGGTGCTGCCAAAGCCAAAAAGATGGAACCGAAGCTCCCTGATTGATTGATTGACGGAATAGAAAAATGCAACGTCTCTCCTCTTTCTCCCATGCTTGGACGCATGTAGTACAGTATAGAGCATAGAGTCTACTTCCCTGTCCCTTCTATCACAAATCACAAAGCAGTGAGGCGTCAAATCACAAAAGCACGGACGAAGCAACCATCATTTCACTCTTCGCTGACTCCGCTTCTCCATCGACTTCTTCGAGAAACCATCTCACCGCACTAGTACTCCAAGTAGTACTAGTAAAGGACTTCCTGGATGCAAATAAGGCGGTTGTCTCGGCTTGCAGCCGGCACTTGCGAACGACTTACCGTGGTCTCCCTCAATGGTGTTCTCCGTCGAACGCACTTCGCCAAACCACCAAAAAAAAGATATCGTCGACATCACCGCAATGGGGAAGGAAGTCAAATATAGTTACTACCTCCATTTTTTTGTACACAAGGCCAGTATATCAAAATTACAATTTGCAAAGGGCCACTAACACTAATCGAGGCAAAATTGATGGGGTTAGCAACCAAGGACATTAATATCCCCTGCATGCATGCGGAAGTGAGAAGGTTGGTTTGCATGGCGCTGCATTAATCAAGCGATGAGGAGTGAGATGGTTAGCCCTTTGGTCTTTGAAGAAAAAAATACGCATTAATTGACACATGAAACGAGGATTTGTATCGATTAAATCCCGCGAAGGAAAACCCCGCCTTTCTTTTTTAACACTAGTACTCCTAGTACGTACGTACTTATCCTATTTGGGTCTAGGCCTTGCATTGCCAAACTTCGCCACACATTTTTGCCAAGCTTGCCTAAAGTTTTCAAAATGAGAAGGAGGTACACTTGCGCACGGCTGTCACGGTCGCACCGCACCCTCACACGGTCGCTCCTGCATGTCGTGGTCGCACCGCACCCTCACACAGTCGCTCCTGCACGCTGCAAACCCAACCAAGGGAACGCACCCTCACTGACACGTGCTGTCGCATGTGAACAAACCAAACTCAGCCATCCCATCGCTGACACATAATTTTCGTTCATAGAGTATGTTTATCCAACCGCATGTTGGGGAGTATCCGTACGGCCCGTGCGGTGGTTTGTTGGGGAAGAAGAAGAGGTGAGGAAGAAGGAAAGAAGGGTTAGGAGACGTAGGATATTCATCCAACCGCCTGAAATGGTAGACTGACCCAAGTCAGGCGACTTGCATAACAAATATATCTTTTTACACAGCAAAAGATCCATAGAAACAACAACATAAAGAAAAACTATCACTGCTCGCGGAAAGAGACGGCCTCGTCGTCTTTGGCTGCCGGCGCGAACAAGCCGTCGCTGCCGACGTGTGTCTCCGCACCGTGGTTGTCCTCGGCCTCCAGCTACTCGTTCAAGCGGAGCGTGCGGGTGCTCTGCACGGACGAGAGCACAGCCCGGTTCAAGTCGAGGACGTCCGGTTCCGCCTGCAGGAGGGCCTCGATGGCAGCGGCATCCGCGCGCTCCGCGTCGAGTCGAGCCTCCGCCGCCCGGTTCAAGTCCAGGATGTCCGGTTCCGCCTGCAGGAGGGCGTCGATGAGAGTGGCATCCGCGCGCTCTGCGTCGAGTCGAGCCTCTGCCTCCCGGTTCAAGTCCAGGACATCCGGTTCCGCCTCCAGGAGGGCCTCGATGGCAGCGGCATCCGCGCGCTCCGCCTCAAGTTGAGCCTCCGCCGCCCGGTTCACATCCACGACTTCCGGTTTCGCCTGCAGGAGAGCCTCGATGGCAGCGGCATGCGCGCGCTCCGCGTCGAGTTGAGCCTCTGCCTCCCGGTCCTCCTTTAGTATCGCCATGTTCAACCGCTGGTCCGCCTGCACCATGGGGGACTCGTACGCCGGCACGAAGTCGACGTCCACCGTCTCATACCCATCGGGGGCCTTCTGCGCCGCGACCTCCGCCATGAACATTGGATCGGCTTCCTCCTCCTCGTAGCTTGGCTCCAGAGAACTCGGGGATTGGCCCGCCGCAAAGCGAGCTTGGGAACGGAGGTCTGTGGCGCCGACCGCCGCCGCGATTTCTGCGCGGCGCTCCGGCGTCAGCATCTTGTAGTAAGTGATCTTGCGGCGCACCATGGCTTTCCGGCGAACTAGGGGACGCTTGATGCGGGCTAGGGGATCGAAAGGTGGGGGAATGGGCTGGAGATTTGGTGTGGTTTTAGGGCAGTGGCTGGCATAGGCCGAGCAGCGAAGGTTCTGGTGTGAATAGTGGTTCCGGTGACGACCGGTCAATCGGTTTTGACTGTACATCGCTCTTGTCGCGTTCGCGTTGCAGCCCGGCACGCTGGACCCTCCACGTCGCTCACCGAATGGAACGCGCTTCGTCTTGCGTTTTCGCTCGCTTGTGGGACCGCAGTTGAGAGCAAACCGACGTCCCTCCCCCTCCCCCGCCCGCGTCATTTATTATACCACCACTCCCTCCGTTTTATGCGGAGTAAATAAAAACAGAGGGAGTATACTACGGATGAGGATCCCCTGACGTGGCCGAACCCATTGAGTAACTGACATGCGGGGCCTAGCAAGCATGGGGTCCGCCAGTAAGTGACCGAAAGGGAGGGTAAGGCAGGGATACCTACGTCAGAGGATCCACTTCCACTATACTACTTTGACCAAATGTTAGAGTAATAATATATGACATGCAACTTACACAAATGTTAGAGTAATAATATATGACATGCAACTTACACAAAGCATACAGGGTCTAATGCGTTTTTCGAGGCTAACTTTGACCAAATGTTAGAGTAATAATATATGACATGCAACTTACACAAAGCATACGGTCAAATTCGTATGTGAAAGGAGTTTCCAATGATATAATTTTCACATTATACATCTCATGTACTATTAATCTTGTCAATAGTCAAATTGGAAACCATCTCGAGTACAAATCTAGGAGTACGTACGAATCTAACAATATTGATTGGGCGTTGTTGAATGTTGATACCTTTTTGATCAAAGTAGAGATACTTTGACTACACATAAAACTTATATGTAAACTAGAAAGGATAGGGGGAGTATATTGTACGTTCAAAAACGAAACGAACATTGAATACCCTTTATATATGATTTGCGGATGCTATGATCACCGGTTCAAAATTTTGAATCCGCCTTAGGTATCACGTGCCCCCACTCGTTCCCTCTCGATTTCATCTCGGGGTCCGGAGATCTATTGAAAGAGGACTAGGGTGGGTACATGCGAATGATACTCGGCGGAATGTTCAAATGAGGCATGCGGGAGGATGGACTCGACTGGAGGGCGACATGATCGATGGAGAAGAGGGTTGGAGAGGAATGAGAAATAAGCAAACGCCACATGATTATACTTGAACGGCTCAAATAAACAATAAGTTGTCTCGCTTGGCCTACATAGTGAAAGGCCTAATGCGCAACGCGGAGCACTGACGCTCGAATATGGCCGGGAAAACAGGGAAACCGACATGTGGGGCACACCCGTCGGGACGACGTAGCGCAGACTAGTCCAATGGAGGAGCTGGCCCACGACCTCCTCGCCACCGACAACCGTTCATGTGGGTCGTTGGGGCCAACAACGGGGCGCAGCTCCAGCACCGCCTCTGGACACGGCGACCGCGGTGAGCGACACGCTCATATCGTCGCTAGACACGGTCGGTTTCAGTGTGCCGAGGGTGGCGTTAGTGCTGTGGCACGACCAACGGTATGTTTGGTTTGTGCCCAAGGTTGCCCCATCAAAGCATTGGGTAGCCAAAATTTTGGTTGAGGTATTGGTTGCCCATGATTTGGCCGACATTGGCAAGAAAAATGAACTAGAGTTGGCTAGAGTTCATTGGCATGCCAAAGAAATGGCAACCATCCAAACAAAGACCAATCTTTGGGTCATGACCAAAATTTTGGTTGAGGTATTGGTTGCCCATGATTTGGCCGACATTGGCAAGAAAAATGAACTAGAGTTGGCTAGAGTTCATTGGCATGCCAAAAAAATGGCAACCATCCAAACAAAGACCAATCTTTGGGTCATGACCAAAATTTTGGTAAGGTGCACTTTGGCCACAATCCAAACACACCCCAACACCCGGCTCGTCGAGGATGCACGGGGCGCCGCGACGCGTCCGCGGAGTGGTGTAGCGCGGCCAACTGCATCCTCTGGACCTGAGACCATGCCGGGTCGTCTTGCTTTTTCAATGACATGCGGGGATCGCATGTGAGCAAAGGGCATCTCCAACGTTGCCACGACCGCAGCTGACTACCCTGGCACACCAAAACCCTCGTCCCTCGCGCCGTCGCGCGGTGCGTTCCCAGCCGGCGCCAGCTGCCCGCATTCATGCCGTCCGTTCGTATGTCGTCGTTAAGAGGCTCGGTGCCCGAGGAACCAACTCCGGCGACTTAATGACGCACCCGGACGCTTGGCCTCACCGGAATGCGCTACTTAAAGCGGCAACGCCCAGCTAACCTCCACACCATAGCGCATCGTCCTCCTACCTGGCACCACATCCGCCATGACCGCAAGTGCGAACGCTCTGCGGGAGAGCTTGTCTTCGGGGATGAAGCTCGAGGTCGCCGCCCTCGCTCAAGTCGCCTCTCGCGACGCAATAGCGGCGTAGCCGGACGCGGACGCGACCGCACAAGCGGTGGCCACGCTGGCGGCCGACGACGGGAGCACCGTCAGCCACGCGTCCTACTTGCCGCCGTCCAACGTCCGGCACCGCCGAGGTCGGGGACTCCTCCGAGGATGAGTAGGGCATGGGAGGCGGCAGGGCATGGTGTGCCAACTGGCCGGTCCGTATCCCGTGTTCTACTCTTCCTCGCCGGAGACCGCACCTTCACTTCACGGGTCTTGAACCCCGCCCCCGTACATAGAGATCGCAGATGGAGGACGTCGGTCGCCGCCGTAGAATAGGTTTAGGGTCGGGTTTCTTTTATTTTTCTGTCCTATAAAAGTTCGAAATGTAATGAAAATCTGCCGTGTTTGCATTAATCTCGGCCGGTGTATATGAACTTTCACAATAATATACATATTGTAGGAGTACTAGCAAGATGCCCGTGCGTTGCACGGAAGATCAAGATCTTGTGGGAGAAAAGGATGAACGAGGGAAAGCCTTATCTGCAAATGTGGAGAGGAGTGCGGGTAAATTGTCATAGTTTCCTTCCTATCCGTTAGATATAGATCGGACGGCCTATATTGCAGGATGACAGGCACACCATCATCACCAACTCTGCTTTTTATTGAACCGAGACAAATCTAACATGCGAAGTAAAATAAACACATAGGGTCTATACATACACAAATTATCTTAGGCACTCCAATAGTACGTCCACTACACATTCACGCATTTCACATCTTTCTACATCTACGGGAACCTACGAAAGGGTTAACGTAAATTGCCTCTCTCTCTCCTCCCCTGATTTTCATGGTGGTGGGCCCCTCCCTCCCCCCAATCTACAATCAACAGCTCACACGTTTCACATTACGTTAATTACGTAACTGGGATTACGTAGGTGTAGCATTACTCGTCCTAAAAAACCCAACTAAGCCAACCTCCCAGCATATCGCGCGGGAAAAGACCCGGCCGCGCCGTTTTAGTCGGGATTACCGGATTACTAGTAGTAGTATCGATGGATCGCGCGAAGCAACAAATTTTTTTTGAGGGGGCGAAGCACCTAGTTTAAAAGGAAAAAAGGCGGTACACTCACAGCACTCCTGTCGCGGTCGCATTGCACCCCACACACGTTCGGTCCTGCACACGGCTCACGCAAACGGAACGCGCTTCGGCTTGCCTCTTCACTGACACGTGGGACTGCACTTGGAGAAACCGACCATGCGCCAAACTCCCCCCGCCCACCGCGCGAAAATCCTCCCCCCCCCACACCCAAAAATTCCCCCCAAATCCGATTCAACCGCCCTTCGGCCAACTAGCCAATAATATTCCCCAAACCCCCTCCCCCCTGTCCCCCTCCACTCCATTCGCTCCGCCAAAGCCGCCCTCCCCGCCGCGCCGATACGTCGGCGCCGCGGTTCGGCGATCCTCTCGCTCCCACAGTACGCTCTCGTAGACTGCCGTCCTCTAGCCGCGCCGCCACCTCTGGCTACGTTCTTGTGGAGGCGCACGGCGGTCAGCGCCGCCACCGCTGGCGACGTTCGTGTGGAGACGCACGGCGGTCAGCTTCTCCCACGGTACGCGCATTCTAGACTGAGGCCCCGTTCATGTCGGTGTAGCGCTGAATGTTAGCTGATAGACGCTGTTAATCTCACTGTTTGCCGAAGTAGTTTACTGTCAATATGCTCTGCTTAAGAAGCTTCCTTGCCCTGTTCTGCACTCAATCTGCTTAGCTGAGATGGCATGCCAAGGCCGATTAGTTGCTAAAATATCCTGCCATATATTTATTGTGACGTAGATTGCCATGGTCTAGTAGCCAATCTGTTAGGTGAAATAGCTCTACACCGTTTTATACTCGATCTTTGTTGCTGCGATGGCCTTCGATAGTTCGATGGCTGTGTGCTCGGCCTCATTGACTGCTGAAACAGCCTGCCATAATTTGGCACTCAAATCTGTTTGCTGAATTAGCTTTACATATATTTCGTTACTTAGATCTGCTCGTCCAAATATCTTGCCATAGCTTTAGACATCGACCTAGGTATTTTTTTCTGGACTTCATAAAAAAGCATATATGTTTTTCCTGTAATATCTAGTAGAAGAACTAATTTGTATGTCTAACAGATGGACAGGACTTGGATAACTTCTGCTCGAAGATTCTCCGCTGCATATGTCGAGGGGGTTGAAAACTTCATGAACTTTATCAGAGCTGAGTACGGTGGTCCGAAATCAGATGTGCTCTGCCCGTGTAGCAGTTGTATGAATTCAGTTACAAGACCCCAGTCAACTGTGCAAAATCATCTACACTTGTATGGGATGTCGGTCACATATACTAGGTGGGTTCATCATGGTGAAGCTGTGAACGTCAATGTTATTGACTACGTGGAAGCAGCAGATCACCATCTTGATCTGCCTGATGCTCAGGTGGAAGAGGAGGAGGAGGTGGTGGTGGCGGAGCCAGTGAGTTTGACCAACATTGAAACAATGCTACGAAATGCTCGTGCATTCCGTGAACTTTCACCTGCAGAAGAAAAACGGTGGGCCCGCATGTTGGAACAATGCAACGTTGCTGTCACCCCAGGAAATAAGCTGTCAGTATTCTCAGCTATGGTCACCTTTCTTCAGGTGAAGACATCTGAGCGGATGACCAACAAATCATTCGATGCGATGTTGGCTGCTTTCCGCAAATCTTTCCCAGATGCGTCTGAGCTGCCACACACCTACAGTAAAATGAAGAATTTCCTTCGTGCAGTTGGAATTGGATATGATATGATCCATGTTTGTAAGAATAATTGTGTTCTGTTCCGGAAGGATTATGCCAACTTAAGTGAATGCCCGAAATGCAAATCATCAAGATGGAAAGATGGCGATGCTGTGAAGAGGATTCCTCATAATGTTCTGAGACATTTTCCAATTACACCAAGATTGCAGAGGTTGTTTCATGATGCTGAAACAAGAGACGATGTACTGTGGCATTCTAGGAACCAGGAGTACAGAGATCAGAATGTAATGAGCCATCCATCTCATGGTAGTGAGTGGAAAAGCTTCAATGATAAACACAAAGAGTTTGCTGCTGACCCGAGAAACATTAGACTTGGCTTAGCTTCAGATGGATTTAACCCATTTGGCCACCAGAGCGCCACATATAGCATGTGGCCAGTGCTTGTTATCCCTTACAACATGCCTCCAAATGTCTGCACCAAAGAATCAAACTACATGATGGCCTTGCTCATCCCAGGTCCAAAAA
Organism: Triticum aestivum; assembly: GCF_018294505.1. NCBI lineage: Eukaryota > Viridiplantae > Streptophyta > Magnoliopsida > Poales > Poaceae > Triticum > Triticum aestivum. The sequence goes on from NC_057814.1 coordinate 546,957,538, forward strand.
GTCCTGAAAAGGATTTTGATTTGTTCATGGAGCCTCTTGTGGAGGAACTTCAACAGCTATGGAAGGGTGTTCTCACTCGAGACCTATATAGCAGCCCACCAGCTGATTTCTTTCTGCGTGCTGTTATAATTTGGTGCATCCATGATTATCCGGCTTTGGGCACTATGTCAGGGCGAACGACACATGGTTACAATGCATGTGTTCGCTGTGACAGGAATCCGCTGTCATACGCAATACTTAGCAAGATCTGTTACATTGGACACTGCCGTTTCCTTGCCAAGGACAAGCTACATCCTAGAAAACACCGAAGACATGTGTTCAATGCAAAGCATGAGAACCGTGATGCGCCAAAGAGGCTCACTGCCGATGAGTTGCAAGTGGAATTAGAGAAGGTCAGGCATACTACACCAGGAAACCATCCTGGTAATGGTAGCGGGAAAAGGAAGCGTGGCAGGGTAGAAGAGAGATTATTGTTTACCCGCAGGTCCACTTTATGGGACTTGGAGTATTGGAAAGATTTGTATCTGCGGCATAATCTTGATGTGATGCACATCGAGAAAAATATATGTGACAGCATTATCGGCACACTTCTTAATATTGAAGGCAAGACGAAAGATACCTTAAAATCTAGGATTGATTTGACACACCTGGGTATCAGAAAGGATTTGCAGGTGCAAGATGAAGGTAAACCACGGGATATGGCACCAGTTGTGTACGTCTTGGACAAGGTAAAAAGAATAGAATTCTGCGAGGTCCTGTCACGTGTGAGATTCCCACATGGATTTGCTTCCAACCCTGAAAGGAGAGTCAGTGCAGATGGAAACAAGGTACAAGGGTTGAAAACTCATGACTACCACATCCTACTTCAAAGGGTTTTACCTGTTATCCTTAGAGGATTGGGCCACCCTGACTTATACAGAGCAGTTGCAGAGTTGAGACAATTCTTCAGGGAACTCTGCAGTAGGAATATCAGGATAGATGCTTTGGAGCATCTTAGAGACAAGATACCAACTATCCTATGCAACCTTGAGAAGATATATCCTCCAGCCTTCTTTGATGTGATGGTGCATTTGGCTGTTCATCTACCTGATGAGGCACTACTTAGAGGTCCAGTACAGTATGGCTGAATGTACCCTATTGAAAGGCGGCTAGGCACTTTCAAGGGCTATGTTAGGAATAGATCTAGACCCGAGGGTTCCATTGTAGAGGCCTACATTGCTACAGAAGCGTTGACATTCTGCTCAAAATACATTGAAACAGCTGATCAGCTTAGCAAAGAGGTGGGTGAAGACAATCCCGGGCTCAATGTTTTCGATTATTCTGTTCGACTTATAGGGAAGAGTCGACAAGAGGACAAACCTAAAGATTTGGACAAAATGGTTTGGTATGTGTTGAATAACTGTCCTAAGATACTACCTTATATCAAGTAAGTGCAGTACTGCAGCTTATACATCGTAATCTACTAAACTTGCAGCACATTCTTATATATTTAGATGTTTGACGCGATCACTATGTTGTGCAGCATCTACAAAGAGGAGTTACTGCCGTAAAATCCAAGAAACATTGACAAACTAGTTATGGCAGGATTTGCGAAATGGTTCAAGAACCATGTTAGCTTTTGAAGTGCACTGTTAGTTTTTTTAATATATTGAGTACATAAGATGATCAGCTTGTCTATTTTCTAACCATAGGTTAAGAAGATGCGGGAGGATGGGCAGGCAGTTGATGATGCCCTTTACTCACTAGCAATGGGTCCTGATACTCGGGTAAGACATTATGAATCTTGCGTTGTTGGAGATGTGCGCTACAACACCGTTGCACGAGACGAAGGCAGGAAGACACAAAACAGTGCCATCATGAGCATGGATACGTATGACAAAGAGACAACTGAAATGTATGCTAACATAACAGACATTGTTCAGTTGCAGTATATCTCCAGTTTCGAGGATCATCGGTGTGTGGTTCTGTTGTGCTGTCGTTGGTATAACCTGTTTTCCAGGATCGCAAAACCCAGAGCTGATGATTATTTCAAATCCATCAATGTCAAGGCGGCGTACCAGACCAACGAGCCTTTTATTTTGGCAAATCAAGCAACACAGATATTTTTCTTGGAAGACACATTTGCACGTAGCGATGACTGGAGAGTATTGCAAAGGTTTGAGCAGAGGAATTCGTTTAATGAAGTTGCACAACAAGATGATGCTTACACTGCTCCTGATGTACAAGATAACACAGATGTTCCTAATATCTTTGAGAACCATCACGTCAATGATGCCGGCGAAAAGATTGCCTTTCGTGCTGTGGACATACAAGAGTTGATCAAGAAGAAGCCAACGTTTGAGGACAATGAGGACGAAGAAGGAGATGACACCGTGGGGAATTACGATTCAGACTGATACACATGGCGAAGATGTTGACGCTGCTACTGCGGATGATGATTACATTGCTTTTGTCGTATTTGCCTGTCAGAAGACGTTTTTTTATCTACTATGTGAAATTGTTTTTGCTATGACAACTGAAACCTGATGATCATGTTGTTTAGTATTTTGCTGTGAGAACATCACTTGTTATGTATGCTGATTTGTGTTTGGTGATTGTATGACAACTAAAACATGATGACATTATTGTTTAGTTGTACTCATATTTGGCTGTGAAACTTGAATTTGATGACATAGTTTGCTGTTGGACTGCAATTTGCTCGACGTCTTTGAATGAGAACAAAGCTGACCCGATAGGGCCTCTGCTATTTATTTATTTATATGAGCAAAAGGGGATACCCCCTGATTTCCGTTAATAGAAATCATTAGATGTTCACAACACTACGCCCAGCCTGCTACACAGGTTTCATTCATTACTAGTTTCAGCAAAGTGCTCATGTCGTAGCCACTGAATACATCACGAGTGCTACATACACTGCAAATAAAGAGACAATCATCCTACAGAGCACATCTATTTTGCCCATTATCTTCACAAGCTCTTTCATCTCCTCATTGCTGTCAAGGCCGTTCAGCAGCTGTTGCTTGGCCATGATCAGAGGAACTGCATCTTTAACCTTCTGCTCTGCATCTTCCTCTTCTGTCGTTCCTTCAGTTACTTGTCCAACACCCCAACCTGCTGGTATTGGGATTCCTCGGCTAACCAAATAATCGGTGTAGTTGCATTCCCCCACATCAACAACTTCCCAGAAATACAAATCACACGAATCTTCCCTTTTCTGCATGAATCAAATTGGAAGATCATCAACCAAACTATTAAAAAAATCAGCAACTGAAAGCAGCAGAACAACACTTAAATATATTATTACCCCATGATTCGGGCATTTGTAGAAGACTCGGCCAGGGTTCCGGATTGTGGTTGAGATGCGACGGATGACTCTGCGTGATTTGCAGCAGTGGCACCACACCAACGGCAGCGGGTTGCGATGAGCAATCGGCTATGGTGCGCGTGCCGACGGGGGTGTGATGAGACACACAGGCGATGGTACGGGTGGCGACTTGGCGCATATCTGGTTGTTGCCTGCTGAAGAGCAGGTGGACGAGCAGCCAGCGGACATGGTTGCTGCGGCCAGAGCTTCTGATGCTAGGCAGAGTAAGTAGAGAAGAGGAGAAGCGAACGTTGGATATGTCAGTTTCATTACTTGCAGAGTAGCATAGCACCATATATAGTCATAGTCTAGGTTTGGATTCGAACCAGCTACAGGAGCACGTCTTTCTTTTTTCTAAAACTCGGCAACATCTCTTTACTGGTACACTAGCATGTTCTGTACGCCTTCCCAAGTCTTTGATTTTCTTTCCCTTTTTTGCGAGGAAGGAAGGAGGACAAAATTGAGAGTTCCTGGGACTCGAACCCAAGACCTCTCGGTTGAAAACCAAGGGTGCTAGTCACTTATGTGGCGAACGTTCCCTGTGAGGAGGACGGCAGATGAACGCATTTTCCTCGCAGTTTTCTTCCTATATATAAAAAAGTATGCTACTTGGTGTCCGCTTAGTCAACAAACGATTGTGCCAACCTTGACCGTTGGATTGACATTCAACGTCTGTCGCGTTTCTTAAGTCTCTTCTTCCTCGAGCCGCCAAAGCCAAACCAGAGCCGGCGGGACCGCCTGCTCCCGCCTCCCACGGCTGGCTGTGATCTTCCCCGGCTCCTGTGCGTTCCCGTCCGAGGCCTCACCATCGTCCTCCGCCTTGGTTCGCTCGCCGCGGTGCCGCCCTCCGGTGTTGTCAACATGGTAAACAACCGAGAGGAATAAGGAGATGACTGTACATGGTGAGGATGACAGTAGGGACCCAGCAGCGCGCGTAGTAATTTTGTTTTTTCGGGACGGAGAAGGGTATCAACTGGGTTGTGCGGGACCCGTGGCCCGTCTAGCCCAGGCTTTTATTTCATATGTTTAGCACATGACCAGCCCAGTTTGTTTTTTTCCTTTCTGAAAATGGCTAGCCAGCTATTTTGTTTTTTGCATAATAACCAATGTAGGCCTACTTGCTTTTCTACGCCCTGCTGGGCCGGAAATCTTTCAAGACGAGGAGGGATGCATTTTGCCCAGAAAATGGGCTATAATGAATAAGAAATGGGCTATAAGGAATAAGAAATGGGCTATAAGTAATAATAAATGGGCTGTAAAATGAAAAAATACAGCAAACAGGCAATTAGTTCCAAAATACTGTTTTCTTTCGGATTTCGATATTTTAAATTTCATTGTTTTTGTGCGGGTAAAATTTCATTGAATTTAAATTAAGGCATATTTAGATTTAAAATTAATTTGAATCTGGCTAGAAATTTCGGGCTGTATGCTGTTTGGGACAGATTTGGAGGCTGACTTGTGGGTCTACTAGGTTGACGTGTACTTTGGCTTTGTCAACTTAGTCCACAAACGATTCTAGCAGCAGTGACCGTTCGATGTTAATCCAACGGCCGTGCTGCTTCTTCAATATCTGATCTTCTTGCTCCAGCCGCCCAAACCAGCTCCGGTGGGACTGCCTGCTCCCGCCTCCCGTGGCCGGCTGTGCTGCCGCACAGGCCGCACCACCCCACCCTACTTCATTGCTGGCCAGGCCATTCCTCTACTCACCCACACCTCCCCTTATTTTCCGGCGATGGCAGCCGGACCAGTAAACCCTCGTACTCCCCACCGCGTGGGAAACCATTGCCGAGTCTTCCCCGGCTCCGTGTCGTTCCCTTCCTAGGCCTCGCCGTCGTCCACCGCCATGGTGCTCTCGGCGCGGCCTGGTCAACGTGGTCAACGAACGACATCCATCGGCCGTGGACTGTACGCGCAAAATAATGATTCCTCCACCTGACCGCTGGGACCCACCGGAAGGGCCTCTGTATTTCATGAAAAAAACGTTCCCCCCACTGACATGTCGGACCCACCAGCTATATCTTCGCACGCAAGGAAGTGCTTCCTTATTATGCACAAAAAATGAATACCCCCTGCTAGCTGGGACCCACCATAGTGGGAGGATGACTTGTGGGCCAACTAAGTTGACGGGGACGGAGGGCTTTCTCAACTTAGTCAATACGAACGATTCTAGCTCCAGTGACCGTACGATGTCCATCCAACGGCCGTAGTGCTTTTTCAACCTCTGGTCTTCTTGCTCCAGCCGCCCAAAGCAGCGCCGGTCGTGCCGCATGCTCCTGCCTCCCGAGGCCGGCTGTGCTGCCGCGGAGGCCTCACCGCCCCCTACTATTCCCACCGCTGGCCAGGCCCTGCGGCCACGGCAGCCTCACACCGCAGCCGAACCAGTGAACCCTCGTACTCCTCTTCGCGCAGGCTTCCACTGCCGCGTCTTCCTCGGCTCCGCGCCGTCCCCTTCCTAGGCCTCGCCGTCGTCCACCGCCCTGGTGCTCTCGGCGCGGCCTGGTCAATGTGGTCAAGGAACGACTTCCATCGGACGTGGGCTGTACGTCGAGAGGCTGACAGCTGGGTGCATGGCCACAGCAAGGAAGTGCCTCCTTATTACGCGGAAAATAATGATTCCTCCACCTGACAGCTGGGACCCACCGGACGGGCCACTGTATTTTGCGGAAAAAACGTTTCCCCCTGACTGCTGGGAGCCACCAGCTTCATCTTCGCATGCAAGAAAGTGCGTCCGGGCAAAAAAATGATTCGCCCCCCTGACTGCTAGGACCCACCAGCTACACCTTCGCACGCAAGGAAGTGCGTCCGGGCAAAAAAACGATTCGCCCCCCTGACTGCTGGGACCCACCGGCTACATCTCCGCACGCAAGGAAGTGCGTCCGGGCAAAGAAAACGATTTGCCCCCTGACTGCTGGGACCCGCCAGCTACATCTTCGCGGGCAAGGAAGTGCCTGACAGTCGGGACCCACCTGGTCGAAGCGTACGTAGCGTTGTCATTCTGGTCGCGCACGTGTACGTACATACTGGTCGATGTAGAGGCGCGCACGTGTCGTAGTAGAGGCGCGCACGTAGCATGTACACGTACGTACAGCGGCCAGGGTGCAAGAAAGAAAATACAGCCACGTATGTGTACATACGGGCAGGGCCTCGAACGCCTACTCGCGCATACGTACGGCCAGGGCTCGTGTACATGGCTGGGTCGGAACGAAGAAACAGCGTCGTCGTCGTGTTCATGGGGAGGCAACGGAATGCGTCGTGTTCATGGGGAGGCGACGGAATGCGTCGTGTTCATGGGGAGGCCACGGAATGCGTCGTGTTCATGGGGAGGCCACGGAATGCGTCGTGTTCATCGGGAGGCAACGGAACACGTGGGAGCCAACCGGCTGGGTCGGAACGGAATGCGTGGTCGTGTTCATCGGGAGGGCTTGGACGGAACAGGCGATGGAAACGAGGCCTGGCGTACCGCAAAACGGAGGAAACGGACCTCCTACATTCGGAACGGGGTCCTGTTGATCGGGAGGGGTGTGGCGTACTGCAAAACGGAGGAAACGGACCTCCTACGGTCGAAACGGGGGTCCTGTTGATCGGGAGGGGTGTGGCGTACCGCAAAACGGAGGAAA